>NW_004444011.1:8014613-8032884 GCF_000243295.1 Trichechus manatus latirostris | reverse complement strand
AAAGCTGGTAATAGGGAACCCAAGGTTGAGAAGGGACAGTTTTGACATGTCTTGGGGTAGTTAACCATTGTCATAAAACAGTATGTGTACTGTTTAATGAGAAACTATTTGTTCTGTAAACCTTCATCTAAAGTCCAATAAAAAAAAATTTAAAAAAGGATGTTAGATTTTATCAATTTTTTTTTTTTTTTTGCATCCATGAAGATGATCATGTGGTTTTCCTTTTTTCTATCAACATGGTGTATTACATTGATTTTCTAATGTTGAACCATCCCTGCATTTCTGGAATAAATCCCACTTTCTCATGGTATATGACTCTTTTAATATGCTGTTGGATTTTGTTTGCTAGCATTTTGTTGAGGATTTTTGCATCTATATTCGTAAGGGATATTGGCCTATAGTTTTCTTTTCTTGTGGTATCTTTGTCTGGTTTGGTATCAGGTTTATGCTTGCTTCATAGAATGAATTAGGGAATATCCCTTCCTTCTCCATATCTTGGAAAAGCTTAAACAGTATTGGTGTCAATGCTTCTCTAAATGTTTGGTAGAACTCCCCAGTGAAGCCTGGACTTTTTTTTCTTGGGTTTTTGATCACTGATTTGATCTCTTCACTTGCTATGGGTCTGTTGAGACTTTCTATCTTCTCTTGAGTCTGTTTGTGTAGGTTGTGTGCTTCTAAAAATTTGTCCATTCTTTCTAGCTCATCCAGTTTGTTGCCATACAGTTGTTCATAACATTCTGTCATAATTCTCTTTGTATCGGGTTAGTTGTAATGTTCCCTCTTTCATTTTTTTATTTTGGTTATTTGCATCTTTTCTCTTTGTCAGTCTAGCTAAAAGTTTGTCAATTTTATTGATATTTTCAAAGAACCAACTTCTGGTTTTATTGATTCTATTGTTTTTATTTATTATTTCTTCTGGCAGGTTTAGGCTTAGTTTGCTCTTCTCTTTCTAGTTCTTGGAGCTGTCAAGCTAGGCTGTTAATTTGAGATCTTTCTTCTTTTTTCACGTAGGCATTTATTGCGGTTTCCCTCTGAGTACTACCTTCATTGCATCCTATAAGTTTTGGTATGTTGTGTGTCCATTTTCATTTGACTTTAAGAAATCTGTGATTTTGATTTTGATTTCTTCCTTGACCCATTGGTAGTTTTATAGCGTGTTTTTAACTTCCATATGTTTGTGCATTTTCCAGGGTTTTTTTTTTTTTCCTGTTATTGATTTCCAGCTTCACTCTGTTGTGGTCAGAGAAAATACTTTGTATGATTTCAATCTTTTTCAATTTATCACGACTTGTTTTGTGACCTGAAATGTGGTCTATCCTAGAGAATGATCCATGTGCACTGGAGTAGAATGTATATTGTGCTGTTTTTGGGTGGTGTGATGGTTAAGGTTGTGTCAACTTGGCTAGGCCATGATTCTCAGTGGTTTGGCAGTTATGTAATGATGTAATCACCTCCACGATGAGATCTGCTATGAGCAGTTGAGAGGGAGTTTCCTTGGGTGGTGTGGCCTGCATCCAACAGATAGGTACTCTCTGGCAAATCTCGCTGGCTTTTGTTCGTTCTGCATCCTGCAGCCAGCCTGTCGTCTTACCTGCCAATCTTGGGTTCGTCAGCCCCTGCAGCTACGTGAGTCAGGATAAGCCTCCAGCCTGACGCCAGACCCACAGACTTGGGACTTTCCAGCCCCTACAACTGTGTGAGCCATTTCCTTGATATAAATCTCTCTCTCCCTCCCTCCCTCTCTCATAGCACTTCTTGTGCAGCAGAAGCCTATGCTCCCTGATGAAAGGGGCCACCACTGACAAGAATAAGCTTCTCTCCATTAGGCCACTACCAACCATCTGCTTCAGTTTTTACTCTGTCTACTCTAAATATCTTTTCCCTATCAAGTGGCTTTTTTCTTACACATTCTTTTACTTATTCACAGCTTATGCTTACTCCTGACTTCTTTTTTATCTGTGTCTTTTAGCTTTTAACAATACAACCAATTAACCAACCTGCTCTATACACTCAGAGAGATTTGGATCATTTCAGTTAGTCACTGTTATTCCCATCAGGCAAAGTTCTTCTGCAGCCCACTCATGTCATGGGTTCCTGGTAAGCTCCTGGTCACTCCAATCCAGTCAGCTGTGACCACAGCAGTGGGATCATGTGGGACAGAACATGGTTATCCACATAGTAAAAAAAAATAATTAGGGCCATATTCCTCAGCAAATGGCTTTGGATAGGAACCCTCTGGAAAAAGACTGTAAGGGTATCAAGAAACAGAAACCAGTTCATTTAATCTACACGTGAAAAAACATTGAAATGGCAAAAGGTGTGTTATTTTTATTTTTACAACAACTAAAAAAAAAAAAAGAGCAATCTAATAACCAAATTTGGGATGCAGGTAAGTTCTCTGTTTTCTCATGTGGAATATCAGAGCTCAGATTTTGTTTATTTCTCTATTTCAGTCTATTCTCTTTCGTGCTTCCCACTTAAAAAAAAAAAAGTCAAAGGTGGCAAAGATCAAAATGCTGTGGTAAAAATACAAAATCAGCAACTAGGTCCTTTGTTCTAATGTTGACTTTTCACCCTTTAAATCCAGTCCCCGATTTTATTTTTTTATCAGAACTCTGTTTGCTCCCAAATACAACTGTAATAGACAAAGGCCTGAGAATTTTGCTTAGAACTGCAGAAGGCAGCTGAAGTTCACACTTGGACCATATCCAGTTTTCTGACATCACAAAACTCTTATTCCGATTCCTCTGTATAGAGAAGCAGATTACATAAAGAAAGCGGAAGAAGGAAAAACCTTCCCCTTTATCTACTTTTTATGTCTGAGAATTTTTGTAGGTCATTTTGGTAGGCTTCTGGTGGTCACGTATGTCTCAATTACCTATAAAACTAACCTCACAAAGTGTTTAAGCTAGAATTAATTCAACGTATATTGCATACTAAACCTAGATTATTTTAGTTTAGGAAAAAAAATCCCAAGTTATCCATTTCCTCTGTCGCCTGGATTCCAGAAAGTAAATTTATAATTATGGAAGGGGGAAAAATATCATACAGGGAGAAGAAGATAGTAAATTCTTCAGATAAATAAATGTTCTGCTTTGTAATTTGAAAGATCAGTATGTTTATTAATGCTAATAAAATATTCATTTCATACTTTTGGAATATTAAAAAAAATCAAGATTTGGAAGAACAGTTTATTCTATGATCAAGTGTACTAAATGTGCCATCTGGAAAGTTTATCAGTTTACAATTAGGAGGAATGATGCATCATTAAAGAAGAAATTTTACAAAACAATACAATAAGGCTAAAATCCAAGCCTCAGTAGATTTATATAAGAGTAAATACGGGGACAAACTTTTTCAATTGTGGGAAAATTAGGAGGAAAAATAATTATGTTTTATGATAAATGAGCCCTTCTAAGCTGGGAAATCAGGGCACTCCCTCATTTCACGTACTCAATTTGAACATTTTCTATTCTTTGCTCTAAACTTTGACTCTCATCTTGCAAATACAAGAAAATTAAAATTGTACTACTGAGGGCAGATGAGGAACTTAATCTTGAAAGATGTTAATGATGTATTATTGCAGAACTTTGATATAAAGTAAAAAAAATACTGAGCTTGAAAAAGTACAATATTGTTATCACTTAAAACTAAGTTTATTTTGTGAAGGAAAACAGATTTTGAATGACTCACTGACGAAGTGCTCTGAAGCCTGCACACACCTTCAATGCAATCTGATGCAAAATGTCATGATGAATCTAAGATCCAGGGTATTATCAGGGTGTATTACCTGCATCTAATGACCCATGCTCCAAGAAATCAAGGTGACAGCCAAAAAGTAGAACTGTTTTGTTATATCCTGCATTTATTTAAGCGAACCAAATGTGTAGAGATAGGAAATTAATGCGTTCATAATGTTTTACAAATACAGAAAGAAGACACAGAATATTAATACCCTGAAGACAGTCCATTTAAGACACAGCTCTGTCATTGGAGAACACTTGCAGTGACCACATTGGAGCCATGGCGGATGCGTCCATCTGTCATTCTTGCTCTGACATCGTTCAAGGAGTTTTAAAAAATAAATCAGTGATTTGCTTTCAGCCTTGAAGGGTCTGTGAGTGATTATACTATACATACATGATGCTAGGCTTAATGTGTTATTTCTATGCCATTGTACATTATGCAGGGGGAAATAATGTCTTATTACACATTTATTGTGACATCCACTAAAATGTGAACTAGTTTGCATAGGTTAGTCCTTTGGGCAGCACGATGTTGCTCTAGTCCACCAAGGCTTAAAGATTCACAGTGTAGAGGAAAAAAAACATGAATTAAAGCATTTCTACTAAAATATATTTTAATAGCTGGTGTTAACACTTTGCATAATAAAAGCCAAATTATATGGATAACATTATATCCTTCTGTAAACCTCTTCATTTGAAAAACGTTAAGTGTTTCCTTCAAAACTGTATGCTCTCAAAGTTAGTACAGTCTTGGAAAAGAATAATAAACCAAAATTCTACATAGTTTGAAGCAAATGTAAGCTAAACTGCACAACGGTTCATGTTTGCATTTTTGTCACAGGTCGAACCCCAACAATTGCAGATCACACCCATAACACACTAGGCATTTCCCTGTCACTCAGTCACCTGTTGCATGGGCAATGAGAACAGGACTGTGATTTCTCCTTTCCTCTAAAATAAATCATTCTTAACAGCAACTGGATTACAAAGAAGTATATACTATGCAAACTGGATGCCATGTATCAAACACATGAAGCATATGGAACTCCCATGAATATACTGAACTAAGGTGGACAATCTGGGAGGAAATTTGCCCTGGGGATTCTTCCAGGCTTGCAGATTCCATAGTCTAAGTAAGCATTCTGGAATGATGGTCACAGAAACATCAGATAGTGTCTTGACTTTTTAGATCATTGAGAGTTGACAAGTCACCTGGAAAGAGTCCTAAAGGGCATGGAATACTGCACAGCGAGACTTGTATTTTAGCATTCTTAACTTACTTGACATAGCTTCTTACTTTACTAAAGCTTTTTCACCTTCATGTCACATTCCCCAAAACAATCACAATCCAGCCACTTTTAGATTATCAGCAGCAAATAACTAAGATAGAATGAACTTATGAAGTGAATTTCATTTTGTATAGTAAATTCAGCCTCGTAATGTAATTTTTCTGTCTATCTTACAATAGGTTTTTTAAATCCCAAACCAAAAGTTAGTATTTGTGTATCTCAACTATATATAAATCCACAAAGAACCTTTCAGAAACAGATAAAAGAAGTCAGTATTTTCTAAAGTTCTAAACCCTTATAAGTAAAATACAATCAGCTACCACCCTTAATATCTGTCAGGAGCATCCGACCTCCCCACCATAAAAATACCAAACATATATAATAAAATATTACTATAGAATGGGCATAAGCTTACTTGCTTGGATTTCTTTCCAAGGCTGTAATGGATAAATAAGGGTAATCAAAAAGGCACCTATTTTTGTATATATCTATATAATAATTTTGGTATAAATTACATCCACTTTATATAGAGATGTGTTAGTAGAGAATCATACACATTTTCTTGGTCTTTTCATTAAAAATATCCCATTGGTGATGGATGGATGGACCTAAAAATGAGGTGCATCTCTTGACCTTCACTATTCTGTTTAGAAAAGTCTTCTTCCCAATTCCCAGAATGCTGTAAGGCTCAACACAGAGAGGACAAGGAAAGAAAGACTACGGTAAAACTGGCAAAACTTTGTCTTCATCATCTTCTAGCAGGTCTTTCAATAAAACTAATGGCAAGAAAGGGGCAGGTCTAACCTCATTCTTCTTCATACAATGTATACTTGTAGAAATTGTGCTTACAAATTTCTGTGTGGTCTATGGAGGTCAGGGAGGCCTGAGAAGCAGGGCCTCCACTGAGAACAGACAACCAGATAAATATTTCAAACTTGGCTACACTGCGGATGTGTACACGAGAACAAGAAGACATGAAGAATTCATTTTGCCATAGGTCAAAAATAGAAAGCTTTTCTAGAGAACAAGAATTAGTAAAAACATTGACTACAAAAACTTACAACAAAAGCAATGTTCTGTTGCTATACTTTTCTCAAGAAAGATAAGATCCACATACAGTTTTGTTTTCAGAAGCTTTTAAAAGTGTATCAAACTGTTCCTTGTGCTTTTATCAGGCTTTAGGACATACCAAATTTAGAAAAGCAGGTACATGCTCTCTGTGCTTAGGCATTTACACAGTCTTCTTTAACTCCATTTTCAAGACTGTTTTTTTTTTTTAACTCTTCTTTAGCCATTAGCATTATATACATATAAGATATCTGTTGCCAAACAAAAGATGGGGAGGGAGCACGTGGAAAGTGGAAAAGTTGTTCAAAATGTTGTTTTTAAAAATGAAGTTGTAAAAATAGCACTTTGGTAATATACATATATGTTTCCTATATTTCTTCTGAGATGCTTAATATCCCAACAAGCTTTAGTAACAATGCCAACCCTATTGAGTTATAACCTCAAGAGCATATGATGTCTTGTTCTGCCTCAAACTTTATTTACAAAATTGCCCTCTAGTTAAATTCTGATCAGATTTTAATTCTTAAAGGCTGGAAACAGAAACATCTTACTTTGCAAACAGCATGTGAAGCTTAAAATTTTAGGAGAATTATTCCCCAAATATGTTTTGACTTTTACGTTCAATGAATATGATTTTGAAATCAGCAGATGAGAAGAAATATGAGACATTAGGCTGCTACTTTATGGTAACTTTCCTGATTATTATCATCATTTCAAGTCAGTTTCCTTTGAGCTTCTGATAAATGTACTATTTATCAAAAATTGTACCTGTCCAACATTTAGTCTGAAAATTTAATCAACAACTACTCTTCTTTGTAATTGCAAAAAAAATAGGTGAAACTTAAATATTTATTTAACAATATAATAAAATTGATAGGCTTCTTGCCCTCAATTTTAATGGACAGAAATTTCTGCAAGAATATTGCAAGTTCAGTTTGTCTTCTTAGGTCTGTGTACAAGACATCCAAACAGATATGGGATTTGTTCAATTTAATCATGACCAGTCATTTCAGTGATAGAAAATCAGTCAAGATGGTTGACTATTTGGTAATCAGTAAAACCCCCTCAATATAATCTCTAGTTATTTGACTGAATTTTTCTCTTTTCAATTTTATGTCACTGTCATGTAGATACAGCTTAAGTCTAAAAAAGCTTATTTGCTCTTTTCATCTAATTTATTACCAAAGGGGTAAACAAATCAACCTTTCCCCTTGGCCTAATAAAACATTTCAACAAGTGGTATTTTATAGGATGTTTGTTCATTTCCTTGAATATATTATATAAGGTTGATATCCCCCAAGGCCCATATATTTTATTACATTTTTGTAACTTTGCTTTTTCTGTTTCATCACAACTATAGTGTCAGGACCTAAATGAAGGCTACCCTGTTGCAGGTCTCAATAAACGGCACACTCTGAAAGATACAGAGGAGGTAACAAATGTCAGTGTATCAGGCAACCTTGACTTCAGGCTCCAGGTAAAACTTAAAAGACCTACCATCAAGGGTTGCCCTCATGGCTGTGAATCCAGCAAGAGCATGCAAGGTCCCTTGTTTGAAAATCAAGAACTTGACAACAATTTCTTTCCTAGTGAGTGACCTGTTGGACTTATACTGAAAATCTCTGATAACATTCCTATCTCATTCTCTGAATTTGATTTAGAAAATAAAAACCAGAAAGTGGAAAGGAAGTCCACTTACCAGTCCAATTAACCGGTTTCAGTGGCTAGACTTCCATTCCAAAATCTGAATGCCATTTTCCAAAATAAGAAACCAGATCGTCTTTCTCTATGTGGAGTTTGTAACTTTTTGTTAGCTGGGTTTTTCCAGCATACTTCATATTCCATCTTTTCACTGGCTCCTGTTAAGTTTTGTTTACTTTTAAATAAACAACAGCATTAAGTTAATGAAAGCTGTCTAATAAACACCTAAATCCCTTATTTAGTAGAGTATACATCTATTTCCTAAGGTCTAAATCCTTCAAAACTAGAGCGCAATGCAGCAGGAGAATCTCAAGTGACTTTTCAAAATGTTTTGTTTTGTTTGTTTTCTGATAAGCTGGCAACTAGAGGAAACGGCTTTTAGATATCAGCTACACTTTTTTTTTTTTTTTTGCTTTAATAACAGGAATGGGCAGTGCAGCTGCCCATGTTACAGAAGCTTGAACCTACATGACATGCAACAGGGTAAAGGCTATTAGGGAAATTATATAGATGACATCAAAATTTGCCCTTTGCAGAGTAGCTGTGAAGTTATTTGGTCCTGACATTCTGTGGACTCAAGCATATACCTGGGTTCACAGAATGTACATGGAGAGTAGGGTATGACTTGGTACAAATGAGAAATAAACAGACCCACGTGGACCTAGGGAAGAAGGGAATTTCTTTGAGTAGAAGTTTCTAGGTCCCTAAGGCCACCAGTCAATATAATTTTAACCAGACTGTCATTCTGCCTCTGCTTACATTTATTATATTAGACAATTTCCATTTATATTAGGAAATTTTCTAATGACTAAAAAGCTGAACAGTTTTTTAAGTATCGGCTGCATTACTGAATTAAGGAAACTGGCGTCTGGTGATTCCATTTCATACACTTGTTACATTTAAGGGACAATCAACATCTCCATTAAAGTCTACAAAAATACATTTCCCAGAAGAGTTCAATAGCCAGTCAAAGGAAACCATTAACACAATTAGCAGCACCAGGTCTCCAGATGTAATTATTGTGTTTGTAGGAATTACTGAAAATGCTGCCGTTTTTCAGCCCAGAACTCATTCCTTCTTCCTGGTACCTGTGTGTCTAATTGTCAAAGTAAGGACAGATCATTGTAAAATAACTACCAAATTATCTTAAAAGTATCTTCTATCTTTTAAAAAGATTAGGTTTAGAATACATTAGAATAAAGCTCAAAGGGCAAGGAGAAATAATTAATTAACAAACTCAATGTAATTCGCTGGGAGCATCCCCGTTTTCCCAGTTCTCTGCACCGTGCCGTACATCCAGCCGTCATCGATGGGCTGCACGTTGACAATGTAGTCACCGTCCCTGAAGGAGACTTCATCTTCATCCTGGGCACTATAATCGTACATGGCTCGGTATGTCCTCTGAGGAAAGAAAGGGTTATATGGTTAATATCATACTGGTTAATCAGTGTCCAGTTGCCACTGAGTCTACTTCAGCTCATGGCAACCCCATGTGTGTCAGAGTAGAACTGTGTTCCATAGAGTTTTCAATGGCTGATGTTTTCAGAAGTAGATTGCCAGGCCTTTCTTCTGAGGCACCTCTGGGTGGACTCCAACCTCCAACCTTTCAGTTACCAGTCAAGCACATTAACTGTCTGCACCACCCAGGGACTCCACCAAACTAGTTATAACCTCAAATTCCAGTGACAAGAAAACAACCTACAAGTAAAGTACCTACTAGGAATGTTTTCAAGCACATCTATTTCTGGAGGTCCGTAAACCAGTATCTAATTTTGCTGATCTCAAATTTACAAGTCTAGCAAAAAGCATATTTTAGGGCCAGAACCTGTCCCTTTGCCGTCAAAGTTGATTCCAACTCCATTCAGCTTTAGACAACTCTGGAACCATTCAATTACATAGATTCTCCCTTATTCCACACTCTTCAGAAAATAAAACCTACTGCAGTGGCAGACAGGTCCAAGTCCTGTTGGCTCTCTGCCACTGGCAGAGACAATGAACTCTTCTTAAATAGGTACCAAGAATTTTTATTTCCTCATAAAAACATGTAAAACAAAGAGAAAAAATCCATACATACTCATTTTACAGGCTTTTCTAACACAGTGATAGAAATTTACCATATAAATGTTCTGAATACTGAGGTACATATAACTAAACTCTTGTTAGAATAAGGAAATTTTAAACTGAGTTTTATTATATTTGTCTTAGCCTGAAGCCAAGAGTTTAGCTAGTATTAACATTCGATGATCCCAAAATTAAGGGCTTTCACAGACCAAGGAAACTGGTTGAGACACAGAGGACTTTAGAGCGATTAAAGTTACCGTACAAACTGCTTAGAGGAGTCACCTATGTACAGAAAAAAGCCAAATGACTGTGTCAGGGAGCTTACAGGAGCAATTTTGGTGTGAAATGCCAAGTTTGACTAGATGACCTTTACCGCTGCTCCTAAACTTTGCATTCAATCCATCAGCACTGTAAGATTTGCAGTAGGGGGATTTGAAGGCAAAAAAAAAAAACAAAACACATTTTGGTTGTCTTCAAGGTTTTTTTGATTAACATCAAGATTACCTAGTTAACATGACCATCAAAGATTTTTGCACTTTAGGACTGAATAAAGATCATAATTGGCTAATAATACCAATCAAGAAGTACCAATTAGGATATCTATTCTGGTAGATACTTTTATTTTTATTTTTTTATCATTTTATGATTTCACATAATGTTTACTACTGCCTTCATTTCTCAATAGTTTAAGTTTTTTTGCTTTCTTTGAAAGAGTTGTATAAATAGCAACACATCATCATTTATCTCTATTCCATGTACAGATTTTTTTTTCTTTTTTTATTGTACTTTAGATGAAGGTTTACAGAACTAGCTTCTCATTAAACAGCACACATATTGTTTTATGACATTGTTTAACAACCCCATGACATGTCAACACTCTCCCTTCTCAAACTTGGGTTCCCTATTACCAGCTTTCCTGTCTCCTCCTGCCTTCAAGTCTTTGCCCTTGGACTGGTGTGTCCCTTTAGTCTCATTTTGTTTTATGGGCCTGTCTAATCTTTGGCTGAAGGGTGAACCTCAGGAGTGATTTCATTACTGAGCTAAAAGAGTGTCCGGGGGCCATACTCTCGGGGTTTCTCCAGTCTCTGTCAGGCTAGTAAGTCTGGTCTTTTTTTTTTGTGAGTTAGAATTTTGTTCTAAATTTTTCTCCAGCTCTGTCCGGGACCCTCTACTGTGATCCCTGTCAGAGCAGTCAATGGTGGTAGCCAGGCACCATCTAGTTGTACTGGACTCAGTCTGGTGGAGGCTGTGGTAGTTGTGGTCCATTAGTCCTTTGGACTAATCTTTCCCTTGTATCTTTAGTTTTCATCATTCTCCCTTGCTCCCGAAGGGGTGAGAACAGTGGAATATCTTAGATGGCCACTCACAGGCTTTTAAGATCCCAGATGCTACTCACCAAAGTAGAATGTAGAACATTTTCTTTATAAAGTATGTTATGCCAATTGAGCTAGATGTTCCCCGAGACCATGGTCCCCACTGCCCTCAGCCCAGCAATTCGGTCCCTCCGGGAGTTTGGATGTCTCTATGGAGCGTCCATGACCTTGCCTTGTACAAATTGTGCTGGCTTCCCCAGTATTGTGTCATGTACAGATTTTTTTAGGTGAAATGAGAAGATCAGATAAGAAAGGCTTTAGATTGACACTTACTAGATTTGGTGAATGCTGCATTGACCTCATGGACGACATACTGGTCTGGTGCATGTACCCATAGCCTTGAGAATGGCTTTGTTGATAGGCTCCAGGAAGAACAGGGGCTGTATATTAAACATAAACACACACAAGGACTCCTTAAAGTGAGTCTCAAAATTCCCCTCCCCAAGCCCTCAAGTGATTTCATGCTCTCCCAGATGCTCTGAAAAAAAATGTCATCATCAGTGTCATGTGTAATTTGGGTAGTGGTTTTGTAAGAACTCCCTACATTAGTATAAATTTCAGTAGTTAAAGATATATAGGCAATCAGTCTAGCATGCAGATAAAAATAGATTTTAATGTTTTTATTTACTCTATTACAGATGTTATATCAAAACAACATAAATACAAAATTTCCCATAAAACCTTAACAAAACCATGTTTTCATTTAAACATGTGATGCTTCTACACATTTTCCAAAATAAAAAAAATTTAAAGGGATTTAGTTGGATTGCCAAATCAATGACAGAGTATGAATATTTTCATGGGGTACTTCTCATATACTGGAATACTTTTAATATTTTGAGACATACAGCTGATGGTACCTTTACAAAGATGGTAAACACAACACACGCTTAGCAACATATGTTTCTTTAGCAATTAATTAAAAAGAACTCTATACCCTGAAAAAAAAATTTATTTGGAAAACCTGAATTCCCTATTTTGACTATAAGTCAAACCTAAAGTGTAATGAATATGTTACAAAATCCTGAGAAACCAAACCACTTAAAGAATTTCATACATTATTACCCCTCTACATTAAAAAAAAAAAATAGTATTCATTAAGCCTGTGCTATTCTTACCACTAATTATGACATTGCTGCTGTTTTGAAGAACATTCCATTCTAGAGAAATCAACATGAAAGCTCAATAAAAACACCACAAAATCATAGCATGCCCTTCTAATGTTTTGAATGATTATGTATTAGTATAACTCGTATGATATATGTACTATAAAAATCCATAATAGGCTGCCATTTTTGTTCAATAGGTTAGTATATAATTATAATGGGTCGATTTACTCAGGACAGTTTTTTTAATAAAATGAATAAGTATGTAATGCCTGGGTGTTATAAATAATTAATATTTTATAAGTGGCACATTCATTCTAATGACATATGAGAATATCAATACTTTAAAGAAGTTTAATTATGACAAAATTACAAATCATTAATATGTTCTCCAGATGATGATGATATTAAGTTAAATGGGATTTTTTTTTTTTAGCTCTTGAGTTAATTTATATTACAATGTTGTTAGAAACTGTGTTTATTTAATGGCCAGATATGGCAGCAAAGAGAAACTACCAAGATCTTCACTTGGGTTGTAGTTTATTATAAAGTTATTAAAATATCAGTAAACATCAAATATTTCAGAAAATAGCACTTCTTAACATTATCAACTCAATTTAGATATTTAATGTCAAGTGATATCAAGGATATTGTCAAAATCCACTCACAAAGAAGAAATGAAATTCCCGTAAGTATCTAGGTCCACTTAATGAGCTGCATAAAAGGGGCTTTTCTATGTTTGGAAGTGGGAAACACTGATCATTCATTTACACACTCCCAACTTTCAGCAAATATTAAGTGAGTTAATGTGTGCAAAGTGCATATTACATTGTCTGGAACACGACTGTTGTTGCTGTTGTTGGCTGTCACTGATTCCAAACTCATCGTGACCCCATGTGTTTCAGAACAGAACTGTGCTCCATAGGGTTTTCAATGGCTATAACTTTATGGAAGTAGATAGCCAGGCCTTTCTTCCACAGTCCCACTGGGTGGATTCAAACCATCAACTTTTCAGTTAGCAGTTGAGCACAAACTGTTTGTACTACCCAGGGACCTATACTCTATGGTAGGCCTCCATAAATGTTAACAATAATTATCACAGCCTACTATGTTCATGGCATTGTGACAAGTACTAGAGGAATGACAACAGCACCTGCCCTCTCAGAGTAGTTATGGCCCTGGGGACCTGCCCCTTTGTCCCATGAAGGATACTACACACATTTTCAATTTACGGTATTTTTACCTTCTACGTTTGTTTGCCAATTGCTCCCTCCCCCTGCAAGATATTTTTGTAAGCACGCTACACTAACTTTTATCTACAGCAACATGTAAACAGGTAAGTTCTCGACTCCAACTGTATGGCCCAGATTGGTAGTCCTGAGCTGATTTTTAACCACTTAAATGAATTATTTTTTAATTATTATTTGACTCTATTTGTAAATTCTAAAGATTAAATACAGACATCCCTATAAATTTACTTGATATAAAAAAATTAAACTTTTAATCCTTTGCTACACTATTTAACTATAAACTTTAAATTTTTAACTATAGAGTTATGCTCCACCATCTTAAAGTACACTGAAAAAAAATTATCAGGAAAGAAGGAGTTTTAAAAACAATAAAAAAATTTAAATGTGCTATCTCATACTTAGTAATATGTTTATTTTCACATAGTCTGTATATCATATCCTAGTTTAGTGCCCATAAATACTGACAATGCAAGAATGATGTTTAACAATGTTCTCTAATTTGGGCTTTCAAAAAACAGGTACATTCATGTCATTTAATTGCTCAAATCTGACCTTCAAAGGAACCTGTGGCTACTGTCACTACTGCAAGAAAAGAAATTAATGTGTTAGTCTTAAGTACATTTGGGCTGGAGAGAGTTTAGAATGCAAAACCTTGGAGTAACTATAATCCATTTAGCCCTTATGGTTTCTCTTCATAACTTTATCGATTATTCCCATTTTCCTCTCTGCCTGCATTACTTAACAAAAAAGTCCCTTTGGGGTTACACAATCTTGTTATCTACCTTGGTATTACCTAGTGCAATAAAAGAATTTTTAGGAAGCTCCCTATTATGGCTACGAAAAACGTAACTAAGAACCCAGAGTAATCATCTTAGTAAAAAACAATGGCAATTTAAAAAGAAGCATGTTGCTTTTCTGTGGTTATGCTACATAAATTTATTTTTTTTTAATTAAACACGGGTAAAATAAGAAAAGTGAAATTTAAAGCAATGGCTTTGGAAATTTGGTTTACTAATACTGTGGGTAAAACTTAACTATCCCATGTGAATGTAATATTTCTTCCATGAAAATATATTCAAAAGCTTTTGCAAAATCCAAGTGTTATGCTAATTTTGCAACAAACAAGGACTTTTTATCCAAGACAAAAACACAGTGTCCTCTTTATTAAACTAGTGGTCAGATTCCACTACCATTGGTACAAATGGATGACGATAAAGGTGCAATGGTCTTCCAACACAAGGATCTTAAGTTCCAGGGTTTTGGTTTCAATAACAAACCCCACAGAACAATAGATCTCCTTAACTTAAGACAACAGCAAAACAAGAGAAGTCTGACTCAACTTTCATTTCACATTGGAAAGATTTATTGACCAGAGATCTGGAAGCTGACTAATGCCTTAAGGATTTCAGGCTCTGCTTGGAATGCTCCATAGTAATTATAAAACCAAAATATCTCTTCTACTGCACAATGAAGTATTTCCATAAACAGCCTATACAATATTTTCTATTTAATGTTTATTCTTAAAGTGGTAGGAGAGAAAACCAAGATGAAGTAGACATGAAGATCATAAAATAGAAGATGGAAATGGAGGAAGAAAAAATTTAGAGGGGGTTTAACAAATCTGAAACTGCAAAAAATGAGGAAATACATGTAAACATATAAGGATAGATTAACTGTCCAGATGAACCAAAGAAATACACCTACTATAAAGGGAGAAAACTACCCAAAAGGAAGTCCACTTTGGGGGACAGGTTGGGTGAAAGAAGAGAACCAGTATTATTTAAGTGTCCTCTATGTGTCTTGATGGCGCAGTGGTTAAGAGCTACATCCGCTAACCAAAAGGTCAGCAGTTCAAATCCACCAGCCGCTCCTTGGAAACCCTATGGGGCAGTTATACTCTGTCCTACATGGTTTCTGAGTCAGAATGCACCAAATAGCAATGGGTTTTGTCTATGTGCATGGTGCTTTATGTGTTGTCATTTAATTATCAGAACACCTAAGATAGGTATCATTCCAATTTTACAGAATAAAAAAACAGAGGGTAAGAGATGAGGCAGGAGAGCAGCAGAACAGATTATCAGATCATTAAAGACAAGGTGGAGGTTTTGAAAGTCCCATGACGATTACAGAGTAACGGCAAAAATTACAGTTGCCGTTGAGCCAATTCCAACTCATAGTGACCCCATATGTCTCAGAGTAGAACTGTGCTCCATAGGGTTTTCAGTGGCTCATTTTTCAGAAGTAGATCACCAGGTCTTTCTTCAGAGGTATCTCTGGGTGGACTCAAACCTCCAACCTTTTGGTTAGCAGTCTAGCACACTAACCTTTTGCACCATCAAGAATAACGGCAGATGACCAGATTCTGAATTCCAAAAGAAAAACAGTACTTTATTGAGTAATTATAGAGATATCATGAAGAAAGAAGATGATTTTGGGTTTTTTGTCAAAGGCTTGCTTTTAAAAAAACCCAGCATATGGAGAAAATTACCCTTCAGAAACTTTTCATTAAGGGAACACGATGCACAGGCGAGGCCAAGATGGCTGGGTAGTCAGATGCTTCTGGCGGTCCCTCTTACAACAAAGACCAGAAAAAACAAGTGAATTGATTTTATATGACAATCTAGAAGCCCTGAACATCAAAGGCAAAGTTGAGGAATCAGACCGAGTGGCAGGGGGAGGGAGAGATGGTTCGGAAGCAGCGAGGAGTTGCCAGACCTGACAGGGTGGGAGCCAGAGCCCCTCAGGCTGGATCAGCTCATGTGCACGGTGAGGCAATCAGTGGCGCTTGGGAAGCGTTTTCCACATCGGAAGAGACCCAGCAGCAGAGAGTCTACTTGGCTATCCAGAACCAGCGAGAAGAAGCCCTTGATCGGCGAAAGATAAGCACTTGTGTCTGGCCTACCACACGGATCAAAAACGCATCCCTCTGGGAAAAGCCTCTCTCCCATTTACCTCCCCACTCCTTGCTCTGCACTGGGTCTGGGACAGCTTCAGCGATTGCCAAGTCCCCTGGGCCAGAAGTAGGACCCATCACATGCCCTGAGCCATTCTCCTGGCCTTGGAGAGGGAACAAATCAACAAATGGGAAAAAATAATCTGCTGGCTCCCCTAAGCCAGGAACCCAGGGTAGGCACAGCTCCTTTGCCTAGGCACAGGCATAAGGGGTCAATAGACACTGAGTGGCTTTCACCCCTGCATAAACTAGTGTGGGCCCATTTCAATAGTGTAGGTCCTTATTACCACAGTACAACAGGGTATAGATCTGAAGTCTAACTTCAACTGTTTCAGCTGTGAAGTGGCAAGTTCACGACATTTGACACTGCTCTGCCCATTAAGCAGGGTCTTCACCTACCCACATCAGAGGCCTGAGGACTGGTGGCTCCACACATGCCACCTAGCCACCTGCGACAGGAGTCCAAGAATAAGTGGTGCCTCCGAGTCCTTACAGCCAAAAGGATTGGGTGCTCATAGTCCAGCTGAAAACCCACCCACCTATGTGCTCTAGGGAATAGGGAGACGCTTTCCTCCCAGTCACTCAGGGGCAGCTGTCAGCCCCCTGCCTTGCTCAGTGTGTGACTGCCTACTGCAGCTGGATACTTGTGCCTATACCAATCACCCATGCCAGTCTAGGACTGTAGGTGAGCGCCTGCACCACACACTTGGTGATCGACTACCTGGACACCTGAGCTGAATTCATACAAGAAAAGTAAACAGAATCCTGTGCTCACATACTTAGTAACAGATCTAACCACCTGATGACAGGATGACTGAGCTTCAAAGGTGCCAATAATCAAACTAGGACACATGAGAAGCCTACTGGGGCATATCAAAACAAAACAAACCAAGAAGCTAACATAAAATAACTAAATATGATAATCTGTTCTGCTGCTTTCCTGCCTCATCTCTTACCCTCTGTTTTTTTATTCTGTAAAATTGGAATGATACTTATTGATGGCTCAGAAACAACAGACAATATCAAATCACATAAACAGACCATGATGGCTTCAGCAAGCTCCCAAAATAGAGAATCAAGCAATTTTCTGGAAGAAGAGAATTTCTTGGAATTACTGGAGGCAGAATACAAAAGATTAATACACAGAACTCTTCAAGATATCAGGAAGGAGATACGGCAAAATGCAGACCAAGCAAAGGAACACACAGACAAAGCAATAGATCTTAAGAAGGTTATTCAAGAGCATAATGATAAATTTCATAGGCTACAAGAATCCATAGAGAGACAGCAATAAGAAATCCAGAAGATGAACAATAACATTTCACAATCAGAGAACTCAACAGAAAGTCACAGGAGCTAAACTGAGGCAAAGGAAGTCAGAACTAGTGAGACTGAAAATGAAGCACTTGATACCACTTATTTGAAGAAAAATCAGATACAGGAATTTAAAAAAATGAAGAAACTCTAAGAATTATGTCGGACTCTATCAAAAGAAAAACTTATAAGTGCCTCGAGTACCAGAACAGGGAGGGATAAAAGAAAATACAGAGAGAATCACTGAAGATTTGTTGGCAGAAAACTTCCCTGATATCATGAAAGATGAGAAGATATGAATCCAAGATGCTCATTGAACCCCACATAAGACAAATCCCAAAAGAAAGTCACCAAGACGTATTATAATCAAACTTGCCAAAACCAAAGATAAAGAGAGAATTTTAAGAGCA
>NW_004444011.1:8000633-8001745 GCF_000243295.1 Trichechus manatus latirostris | reverse complement strand
AGACTTCATCAGCCTGAGACCAGAAGAACTAGATGGTGCCTGGCTACCACCAATAACTGCCCTGACAGGGAACACAACAGAGAGTCCCTGATGGAACAGGAGAAAAGTGGGGTGCAGAACACAAATTCTAGTAAAAAGACCAGACTTAATGGTTGATGAAGACTGGAGGGACCCCAGAAAGCATGGCCCCTCGACTCTCAACCCAGAACTAAAAACATTCCTGAGGCCAACTCTTCAGACAAAGATTAGACGGGACTATGGGACATAAAATGATACTCGTGAAGAGTGTGCGTCTTAGCTCAAGTAGATACATGAGACTAAATGGGCAGCTCCTGTTGAGGTGAGATGAGAAGGCAGATAGGGCCAGGAACTGGTTGAATGGACATGGGAAATCAGTGGTGGAAAGGGGGAGTGTGCTGTCATAGTACAGGGAGAGCAACTAGAATCACATAACAATGTGTGTATAAATTTTTGTATGAAAGACTAAGCTGAATTGTAAACTTTCACTTAAAGTATAACAATAAAAGAAAAAAGAAAAAAAGCATAGGTTACAATGAAATTGTCATATTTTCTAACATTTGACTATAGTTTTCTCAGTTAATGCATATCAAAGAAGTTAATGAATTTTTTTTTTTAGGACAAAGAATCTTTATTTAAACAATCAGAGTGGAATTGCTAAAACTGAATAAGAAATTACTATAAAAGGGAAAAATTGAAGATCCTGCTGGTTTTGAAGTAAATATTAAATAATGAGCTTGGTCCCAACCAGGGCATGAGCAAGGTGGTTGAGCTAACTGGTAATAAACAGGCCCAGACATGGACCTTTTTGCTCAAATAGCTTTTACAGTGTCATCAAAAGTTTCATGTCCCAAGGGAAAGATTAGTCCAAAGGACTAATGGACCACAACTACCACAGCCTCCACCATACTGACTCAAGCACAACTAGATGGTGCCTGGCTATCACCACCGACTGCTCTGACAGTGATCACAACAGAAGGTCCCGGGCAGAGCTGGAAAAAAAGTAGAACAACATTCTAACTCATTAAAAATACAGAAAAAGACCAGACTTACTGGTCTGACAGAGACTGGAGAAACCCCGAAGAGTATGGCCC
>NW_004444011.1:7974757-7999205 GCF_000243295.1 Trichechus manatus latirostris | reverse complement strand
ATAACTGGAAGGCTAACATGCAACACTCCTGCTAAGACAAGCACCACAAGGCACCAAGAGGGATCCGAATAATGGAAGTCAGCTTCCACTTCCCGAGGGCTGACAGGAGGACCTGGTCACCATCTGAGAGGAAAAGGAGCCCTGTGGAGCCAAAAACATCTTTGCAAAACCAAAACTTAACTCTCATACCAATGCCAGATTTCTAACAATTTTATCCTTCTAGACTATCACATTATCTTTGTTTTAATTTTTTAGTCTTACATAAATTTTATTACTGTAAAATACTGTAAATTTTAAGGAAAATGCAATATACATGAAAGTAGTGAATCATCTAGGTGTATCCTGTGAAATTTAATGCGGGAAGATGTAACATAGATTCTGCCTCCAAAGGAATACAAGATATGCATACAATAAAAGTTAGATAATATAAACCAAATGCTTACAACCAGGGGGACCAACTCATCCTGGTTTCCTAAAGACTTTCCCAGTTTTTAGCACTGGAAATTCTGCTTTCCAGGAACCCCCTTAAGTCTTGGGCAAATTGGGGTGGCCAGCTTCCCTATTTACAATGTGTTAGGCCCTCTTAGCAAGTCACATGCTCTAGGTTGGTATAATCCTCACAATAATCCCCGTTTTACAGATGGAAAATCTGAAGGTTAACAAGATTAAGTAACATGGTCAATCATATCACAGGTAGGTAGGGGGCAGGATTTAAATGCCAACAGTGTGACTCCAGATCCAAACTCTTAAGCATACTAAACCAAAATGACAATAGAAGAAATGATACGATGGTATAAGATTAATTTTTCAATTATTTGAATTCAGAACAGTGAAAGAGCACTATGTTCTGGAGAGCAGAGAAGCTTCTAGGAGTAATGAGGATCTGGTCTGAAGTATAAAGAGTAGGTAGTCCACCATTCCTGCTGTCAGGGCAGACAGAAGTGAGAGCCAAAGAAAATCAGTTAGTTTGAATGCCTGGAGAGATGTGCAAGTCAGGTTTGTAATCCTCAGAGGTTTCTCTATTTGTCATCGACTTTTTGAGGTAAACTTTGGGGAACAAAGTTTATGTGTATGTGGTTCAGGAGGGGTGCTAGAATATCTCTGAAAGAAAGTATAGTGAGAACAGTTCATTTTTGGGAAAGCAAACTCAAATCACATAAAATAGCATCACTTCTGAGCAATGGTTTTTAGATTTCTTTTCAGAGTCATCTTGGTAACTGACAAGTCTCAGGAATGTGTAAGTGTGTGTGTGCATGCATGTGCATGTGTGTGTGTGTAATATTTGTTTCTTCTTCCTTTCCCATTGCTAACAACACCTTACTTTATGCAGGGCAATGAACGTTCAGTCACCTTATCCTACATGAATAATTTTAATTCTATGTTCAACATCACCTCTCCTAAAGTGAGTTCAGCCACTTTCCCACTGAGCAATGAGGACTCTCGTAATGATGGCATCCAACAATCTTCAAAACCATTCTGTAAAGCACCGCCTAAAAGCTGCTACTCCCCCAATTCAGTACACTGCCATTCTAAGAATGGACATTCTAAGAACTTAGTTGAAAATGTAATTAAACTCAGGAGATTATTTAACTATTTTCTTCCCTAAATTTAAATAATATGATTTATAACACTGCTTAAATAAAATATAAATTGAATATTTAAAGATTCCTTATCACTTGTTAATTGAAAAAGCAAATACACACACACACAATTATGTACTTTTTAGAACTACACATACACATTACATCTGACCCTTTGCTCAGATACTTGGCTTAGTTGTCTCAAGTAAAAACTTTTAAGATATTGTTTTGAGGACTCTTCAGTTCCAAAATGAAGAATACAACTTTAGTTATATTTTAAATTACCTGCCAGTAAAACTTGATTAGTCTCACAAGCCCAGCAAAACAGTAGTTTTTTTCTGTAGAAAAAAATAAGTCTTTGAATGTTCTCTGACAGAACTAAGTAAGACATAATATGGTTTAAATAGAACTAGAGAGCTTTAGATTTTAAAATTTCTGCTATCTTGTTTCAGAATAATATAGCTGTGATGGTTAAGGTTGTAGCTCAACTTGGCTGGGCCACGCTTCTCAGCAGTTTGGCAGTCTATGATGTTGTGATCACTTCCATGATGAGATGTGATATAATGTGATCACCTCCATGATGCAATCTACTGTGAGTAGCTACTCAGTTGAAAAGGAGTTTCCTTGGGCATGTGGCCTGCATCGAATATAAGTGGACTTTCTGGCAAGGCTTGTGGGCTACTGCTCACTCTGGATCCTGCAGCTGGCTCCTGTTCATCTGACCTCCAGTTCTTGGGACTTGAGCTAGTAGCTTATCTGCGGTTTTGCCTGCCGCTCTTGGGATTCGTTGATCTTCTCAGCCTGTGAGCAAGAGCTCTGCTTTCTGGCCTGTTGATCTTGGGTTCCCCAGTCCCCGCAGCCACATGAATCAGGAGGAGCCTCCAGCCTGACCCACGGACTTGGGACGTTCCAGCCTCTACAGCTGCATGAGCCATTTCCTTGATATAAATCTCTCTATATATCTATTTATAAGTTTTACTGGTTTTGCTTCTCTAGAAAAACCAGCCTAAGACAATAGCCAATTTACTCTTACATTTAGATTTGGATTTCAGCTTGCATATTTCTTTCCTATATTTGTTTCTCATTTTTAGCTACCTAATCAGGGTAAACTTCCCAAACTATAACTATAATCAAAACCACAAATATAAGCAGGGAAATGGAAATAATTTCCGCCCCAAATTACAGAGTCTTTAATGGTATTCTAATGGCACAAAATCCATATGGTATATATCTGTGTGTGCACACACATGCTATCTCCCAAAACAAAACAAAAAAAAACATAAAGGAATGTATGGAGTTTCATAACAAGAACTACATCATTTTGGACAGTTCTTTGATAAAATGAAAGCAATGAAGAACTTAAGAATGCCAGGCAAACAGGGATGGGGTTTCCATTTATGTAAACTGTATCACTGAGACTAGCTTTTTGACATTATTATGGCATGACTAAAAAGTCAATTCACAGCAAATGCCAATTTTCCTTGGTGTGTGCTACTGCCAATGTTGCATAAATCAATTGTTGTATAAATTAATTTATTGAAGACTTAAAATTGGACTGTGCATTTGGTTTTTTTTGTACACTAATCAATTCAAATACTGACTCTTAGGGAATATTATCAATCCACGAGGAGTTTCCAGATATAGTTTCACACTAGTTACCCTGAGTGATGAACCACACTAAATATCATATATAGACACACCTCAGTATTGATTACATTTCTGAATGAGCAGGTCTATTTTTTCACCAAACAGACATACATAAAACCGACTCAGTGTGTCCCTGACATTATTTGAAGATAGGGAAATGTGTAAGAATGAATGTAAATGATTGCCTGGGTCTCACAGAGTCCAAGCTCAAATTCAAGGTGAGTGGCGGGGGCTGGAGGAACAGGCAGGATAAAGAGTCACAGGTAGGGAAGTCAGCAACAGCTTATTGTGATCAAAGGTACACAATTATAAGGACATCTAGATAGGATCTGGTGCCAGCTTGACAATTAGACAAACAAGTTCAGTATACACAGTCAGCTATATTGGTGCAAGATAAAGATCAAGAAACAGAACATCTGAAAAATTGGCAGATCATTAATATGTGGGGGTGGGGGAGATATTAGGCAATATGGGGTAGGGAATTGGGAAATGTCTGTTAAATTACTAAAACTTGGTAATAGTATTAAATCTATTAGTGTTTAATTTGATTTCAGGATTCCAGTATAATAATGATACTTATTACATATATTTTGAAAGCAGTTATCTTAGAAGTATCACTGTGAATTAGCATTGTAACCTATGTTTATGACAAAGCCTGACTCAGCTAATGTCCTCATAGAGTAGATATGAAGTATAAGAATGATTCTGAGGTTTCTGCCTGAGTATTAGGGTGAAATGATCACGTCATCATCTGAGACTGTGAACACGAAGTCTAGAATGGGTTTGTTTGGTTTCTGGGGGGAAGATAAGAAATAAAATTTTGGTTTTAAACACGTAAGGTTTGAGATGCCTATTAAACATCCAGCAGTTGTGTATTCTGTCTGGAATCTGGGAGTCCTTAGAATAGGAAGTTGCTTTGCTTTTGGTGTTTCTGCTCCTCTACACAAATGACAAATGTCAACAATAAGAGAGGCTGTGACATTTGAAATAAAAATCCACAATGCTGTCTCTACACCGTGTCCTCATTCACCCTTTGAGAGGACTGCTAATCCTGGTTTTTCAAGACCCAATGAGTCAATTCCCTTTGTAGGATCTAAGTCATCCAGTGCAGACTGGGTGCTCAGACAAGCTCCCAGAGTGGATTACATCTCCAAGGCAGAGATCCAATTTACCTATCAGTCTAGGAAGCTGGTCCTCTAAATAACCTCTAAAGCTCTTCTGCAGGATAATGCCCAAGGAAAGTGTCATGGAATTATATTCACTTGATCTCTGTCTCTGAAGAGACTGTGGCTCAGCACTGCCCACACTCTGGTTCTGGTTGTCTCCTTCAACCCACCTTCTAGACAACCAAAGCCCCTCAGCTCAAGATGTGCAAACTACACCAAGTTCCCAAATGTGCTATATTCTCGCATATGCTACTTTTCTGCCTAAAACACTCCTTTCCCTTTCCTCTACCTGGTTAATTCTAACCCTGTGCATTATTCCATCATAATGCCTTCCTGAGCACAATGAGTTTATTCATCTGACTCACCAATCGGAATGTGAATTCTTGGAAGACAATAACTATATCTTTTATTTTTGTGTTCCCAGCATGTCACACACATGGGAGGTGCTAAATAAATGTTTGGTAAATGAGCAGATGGAGTTAAGGATTCCTGTAAAACACCAGGGCATTTGGCTACCTAATTGGTACACTGCACTCTTGGCACTACAAACAATGTATCAAGAGTTCCGGAATGAACTAAAGCATCTCTTACAACATGAACTCCTCTGAGGACATATTACAATGGATGGAGTACTATAAGCACAGCCTGACTGGGGTTGGTTCAACTATCGCAGGATTCAGAAATTTGATTTCAGCCAGTTCAGGCAGAACTGGGCCATCTCACTAAGGTTCTTGCACAGCACAATGGCAAGTTCACAAGGTTGGAAAACTGAAAATGTCCATTCTGAAGAGTGCATCTGCTTTTCATTCCCCATCACACTCCCATGCCCTTTTCTGCTCCAGAGGAAAACAGAAACACAGAAAATATCTGAGGCCAAACTGAACGTAAGTTCAAACTGAGAAGTGTAAACACTGGGTGAGGCTGCCAACACTAGTAATAACAGAAAACTGTAAGTTAAGGGTAAAAAACAAAACAAACAAACATAAAACACAAAGTAGTGCCAGAAGGCAAAGGCATGCTGCAGACAAGTTAAGGAAAAGACAAACATAAAGATCAAAGGAAACATCACAGCAAAATAAGCAAAAACCATCAGGATTATTTCCATGAAAGGAACCGTAGGTCAAATAAAAATAAGTTAACCTAATTTAGTACCTAAAGGCAATAAAGATAATTTCAAATGATTCTATCCGAAAATCAAAAGAAAATTGGATGACGTTTAAATAAAAGCCTCCTTTATTGAATCAAAATATCACAGTAGAGATGTAAAATGAAAACCTTTTGGTAATCTAATACATCAGAGAAAGTAGACTGAAAAGTAAAGAAAGCCCAAAATAATCACGTAAGACAATGAAAATATGCAGTAATCAAAGCAAAATGGGAAAATGTCATGAGACACACATAACTAAAACAATACTAAAAACTTAAAGGAGAAGCCTAATATGTTAATGCTCATGAAAACCACATGTGAATGATGAAAATATTATACTTTTGCCTCAAGGGAATGACCTGATAGTTTAACCCTTGGTCTTAACAATCAGAATGTCCTCTAACTTGTAAGAAGGACCCAAAACTTGTGACTCCCACAACTGCACAGTCATTTAATTCATGAAGTAAAAAAGATGACCTTCAGAACACAAATGCTTTCTCATACACAGAAGGGGAAGCAAGAGAAAGAGTTTGTATTAATGTATGGCATTTAGCCTAGGAAATATAAAATATCTTAGAAAGCTTCTTGTTCTTTACCCTTCTTGTTCCAAGTGAGAAATCTGAGCCTATAAGGTTAGGTGACCTCTCTGAGCAAAAACCCATTGTTGTCGAGTTGAGTCCGACTCATAGCAACCCTATAGGGCAGAGTAGAACCGCCCCGTAGGTTTTCCAAGACTGTAAATCTTTACGGAAGCAGACTGCCACATCTTTTTCCTGTGGAGCGGCTGGTGGTTTCGAACCACCGATATTTTAGTTAGCAGTGGAGCACTTTAACCACTGTGCCACGAGGGCTCCTATCTCCCTGGGAGCCCCTCCATATAGTGAGGGTGTAGGGCTCCCTGCAGTGTTCTGCTCACAGTATTACTGTGCTGCCACACACACCACCTTTACGGTGGAAAGACAACCAAATACTACAGGTTATCTTCCTGTAGCATAACAAATCTTACCAAAGGAAAACCTAATCTAAATTTAAAGGAATCTACAAAATCTGAAAGAAAAACAGCATTCCTAAATACTTAGGAACCTTTTTTTTCTTCATCTCACCGCTAACAAGTATTGTTATAAAATTCTTTTCAATTTCTAGAATGGTATTTAAGCAAATACATATGATTGACTGTTACTGCTAAAGAGACTAAAGAGTTTCATCAAACAGCTGTCATCATCATAAAAGGTTTCTCTTTCTATGGAGTCAATCAACACCTCCTCACCAGAACCCAGCACAGACACACACATTTCAAAGGGGCTCCTAAATTTCAAAGCAACCAAGAAGTCATGCATCCCACTCTTTCCCATCCCCACCAGAAAAAAAATCCACTGGAAATGTTTCCACTTCAGGTTGTTTCTTCAGCTACGCTTTAATGTCATTGAAACATATCAAAACAAACATATAATTGTTTCCTTGCAAGTCTTCCACAACAGAAATTTTTATTTTAAAAGAATATGTATAAAAAAACAAAACAAAAACAACCAAACCCATTGCCGTCAGGTTGATTCTGACTCATAGTGAGTGACCCTATAGGACAGAGTAGAACTGCCCCACAGGGTTTCCAAGGAGCGGATGGTGGATATGAACTGCTGACCTCTTGGTCAGCAGCCATAGCTCTTAACCACTGTGCCACCAGGGCCAAAAATATGTACACTTACATATATTTACATATATGGTTCTAGTTTTTGAAATATTAATTTGGCCATTTTATTCATTCACCAAATATTTGCTGAGTGCTTATTCTAAGAGCTACAGATACAGCAGTAAATAAAATAACCAATATCTCTGCTCTCATAGAGCTTATATTCTACGGAGGCAGAGAAGACAAGGAAATAAACGAGAACAGCTGTCCTGGACTTGACACATTGGAGTTACTAAGAACGAAACTGACGACCATCTGGTTTCTCTTTTTTTTTTTTTTGGTGCATCTTATCGTTAGTAATATGTACTGCATATGATGTTGCAGTGTGTAATTTGTCAATGTTATTATTCTCAGATGTTCACAGATCAGATTTATAAAGACACTGCTAACAAAGGCCAATAATAATGAAAAATAAAAATAAAATGTATCCAACTTACATCAGAACCGACTTACAGTGGAGTCATTGGAGTGGAATCCCATGGTAAGCTAGGAACCACCTGTACATAACATAATATCTCAGATGGTGTCAAGCATTATGAAAGAAAAAAAGAAGAAGGGTAAAGGGACAGGCAGTACAGGGGGAGGGGGTGCTATTTCATCTCTGGTAGTTAGATGGGGTCTCTCTGATAAAGCAAGATCCGAGCAGAAACCTGAAGAAAGAGGGGAGACTAGGGAAGCAAATATGGGTCAGGGGGGACGGTTTCCAGGCAGGTACAACAGTATGTGCAAAGGCTCTGAGGTGGGAGTTTTCTTGGATAGTTTGGCCAGTATGGTGGGAGTGGATGAGTGTACTGAGAGTGGTAGGAAATGAGTTCAGAGAGGAAGCCAGAGCCCAGGTGGAATGAAGACCTTGCAGGTGATGGTGAGGATCTGGGTTATATCCAGAAGGGCATGGTGAGCAGCAGAGCTACATGACCTAGCTTATATTTAAAAGAATTATTCATCTGCCAGGTAGAGAACAGGTCAGGGCAGAGAAGTGGGGGTGGGGGGTCAAGATGGGGCAGGATGGCAAGGGCAGAAGCAGGAAATGAGTCTGGAGGCTACTGTGATAATGCAAGTGAGAGATGGCAGCATCTGATGGGAGGGAGGTAGCAGTGGAGATGGGGAAGAGCAGTCTGATTCTGGATATATTTTTCATGGTAGAGCTTCGACGTGGGGTGTGAGTAAAAAGACAAGAGTCGAGGGTGACTCCAAAGGTTTTGATGTCAGGAACTGGAAAGCTGCAGTCATACTTAGTGAGATGGGAAGCCTGGGAAAGGAGCACGATTTTTTCTCGGGAGGTGGGGAGTGGGAGTCGGGGGTGGTGTTAAATATACTAGGTTTGACATGTCACTAATTATTTGAATATAGACATAAGGTGACCATTGGTAGAATGTGCTCTGTTTCACTTAAAATAAATGAAATGAGGAGCACATTCCCATGTATCTTAAAATCTTCTCAAATTAACATCAGATATCTTTTCGGCATACCACTGATTGTGTTACAAAACTTCTTGGTACATCTTTAACCATTTTTGCTTCATACCTCAGTATCTGTTTTTTTAAATAACAAATGTCACTAAAGACAGAGCACCTTGACAAGTAGCAGTGACTGTGAGTGAAAGAGGTTAATAAATGCCCCAAAGAGTCAGCTTTTTCTTATAAGGCATTATTTGAGACATTAAGACATCCTTTTCTGCCAAAAATCTCTCCCTGCCATCTTCTGTGGAATCTGAAGTTCCTCCATTTTAAAAAATATAATCATTCCTTCTTAATCAGTGTTACTCAAATTCTAGTATCAATGCAAAGATATTATATATGCCATCTCATTGGAGACATTTTCTCATTCAGTTTGGCACAGTATAGGGTCCTCTTGCTAGAAATAACTAGAAAACAGAAGGAGCTGTGGCCTGAGAAGAGAAACGGGATAAACTACCAGAAGTGCGTTTTTATAACGCAGCCTTGGAGGAGAGAATGGAATCTGAGAAAAGTGAACCTGGACCTTGTTTGCTGGTGCAAAGGGAGTGCACCATTGTCCTCCTCTACACATATCATCCAAGACCTTATCATCAACATGCTGATGACTTCCAACTTATCTCCAGCACAGCCTTCTCCCCTGAACTCTGCCTATTTGATACTTCCATTTAAACGTCTCAATGACATACCATTCCAGTGTCTCTCTTCTATTAGGAACATTTTTCTCCAAAGTCCCCTTGGCCTAGTTAGTTTCCATTTAGTATTCACATCTCAGCTTGAAAAGTCTCTTCCTTGGGGAAGCCTTCCCTGTCATCAATACCGGATGCAATTCCCCACTTACACATCTTGTAGCTCCCATTCTCTGTCCACATAGCACTTACTTTGTTCATAATTATATATTACTTGTGCAAGTATGTTTAATGCCAGCGTCTCCACCAGACTCTAAGCCCCTTACAGAGGACAAGTGTCTCTTTCGCTTGCTGCTGTCTACATTGTCCAGACCCAAGCTCATGCCTAGTACACAAAGAGCACTCAATAGACATTTGGTGAATAAGTGAATGAATGTGGCATTGATGTGAAGTAAAAGGGTCATTGCTGGAGCAAAGTTTCTATAGTACACTGCATTTGGGAGGGAGCAGGTGGAGTTGAGAGAGTCAACTCCAGTACCCTGAACTGAGTGAAGGTAAATACAGTTGATCAAATGTCCTTGTATTTGCTATGGGTTTTATTTAACTCATCAAACATCAACATTATTCTGTACCTCTAGAATCAACGCGGCCACTAAAGGGAGAAATCAATAACCTTGAATTAAAAAAAAAAAAATGAGGTCACTGAACTCTTTGTTAGAGACTAAGACACAGCCGGGGTGGGAGGTGGGGGGGTGGTCTCCTCCTGTGTATTTTATCTGCAATCAAGCAAAATTAGTTTACAAGAATTTCATAAGCTTTCTGCCAAGCTAAGGCCAGTCGGAATTTATAATTTAAGATGTATAAAATGTAATTGATTATATTCTCATTAGTGTTTCATTTTAATGAATGAAAAATAAACAATCACACAAGCTTTCACAGGTTCACTCATATCCTCAATCATATTACTTTTTTTTTTATTTGAGGTGTTAACTCTTCAACCTCAGAATTTCCTGCCTTAGGAATTTCAGCAATATGACTTTTGCTGTTGAAAAGAAAATTCAGTATTCCTTTTGTTCTTCCGTGCTTCAGGCCTCTCTCTTCCCTCCCTGCTGCATTAAAATGTAACTGCGGTGGATGGAGAAACACCTCAGGCCTTAGCAGTTAGTAACAGCTTTATCAGCAGGATTAGTCTAACATTTGAAAAAATTTCTCCAAAAGTTCTTGACCTAATCCACCATCCTGGATGCAGAAAACAGGAGGAAGAGGAGGAGAAGGGTAGATATATAAAATATAGAGAAGATTGTTAACAATCAACAGTATTTTCCATTAAAAAAAAATATATCCCAAGTATTAGACTCCATTTACTTTTGGCAAGAGCTAACTCTGGCTCCAAATGTATATTAATATTTAAACACACACAAATTCATATCAACCTCTTATCTACCACAAATATTATGGTAAGACTGATTTACCTTAATAGAAATCAGATATAAACTACACACAGTACCCAAGTGTTCACTACAGCTGTGTATATCCATTTCATACAACTCTCGTGAAACCCACTCATGAAGCAAACCTCAAGGCCCTTTGTTATTAAACATCTATTTGCAGTAATAGTAGTAAAGTAAGACTGCGATAAAAGCATGCACAAATACAAATTAGTAATTTAAAAAACGAAGACTCGTAAGTTTTTAAACTTAATTTAAAATATTCAAATACATCCAAACCAAATGTTGATGCAAAGGTGAAGAATGTGTTAGAGACATTCCTGTGTCACATGTGAAAATCAATCAATTTTCTTAGAAACTGGTTAACGTTTGATACCTCCTTCATCAGACGGTCTTGTTACCTCACTGCAGCATGAAAAGCTAGGGTAGATCTCGGATATTTCCGACTTGTCATCTCCCAGACCTGCACCAAAAGTACTGCCGGAATAAGAGCGAGACCGGTGTCGCCTATAGTGACTTGCCTTTTCTAGATCAGAGGGAAAATATTCATATTTGTAATAAAACGACTGAGGAACAGAAAGAAAAATTATTTAAAGGCTTAATGGCGAAGAAAAACAATCCCTTATTAGGATCACCCAAAACCTCAGCTATTTTCAGATTCTAGTCACCTACTCCCAAACTTCAGCTAAATTGTATCAGCTACATAAATGGCTTAAAGATCACTCATACTCATTTTTTAATATAGATTTTAAAGGAGAATGAGGAACAGGCAATTGACAATTTTTCCTAAGAACTAAGAAAACACTGGCAAACTAATAAATTTCTATCAAACAAAAGTCTGGTTTATAAATAATTGCTTTAAAGTATAATATCACCAGGTATACAGCATTTGTTGCTTTATTTTTAGAAAACTAAATGAGGCAGTTTGGCTGAGTATGTGGATCAAATTGACTAGAAAAGAATTAGCATCCTTACTTTGCCTTGGGCTTTCAATTTGATTAATGTCAACAATTAAATCTAGAGTAGAAATCAGGGGTGGAGCAACACCTGAATGAAATGATGTATCTAGTTAGATTGCTTAAAATAATTACACAACTGTCAAAGCTTTAGTTTGCTAAACCTGGTCTGCAAGTCTGAAACGTCAAATCATGCTATCATTATACTTAAATATCCAAGCCATTCGTTTTTTGCCTTTAATTATAAACATTCAGTCTAAATGGAAAGTCAAATAAACTTCCTATTTAAACTATTTCTTTTACATTATATAAAACTCATTGATAAATATTTAGAATACTTGAAAGTCTATTTAAAGACATTCATGATGCTATACAGAAAGCCTCTCTACTAATCTATATGTAATTCTTTAAATCTACCTTGAAAATGTAGCAGTGCATTTCATGAAACAATCTCTTTTATGTCTCAGCAACTTTGTACAATCAAAATAACTGCATTTGTAAACCCAGAAACTCTATAAAATCATATTCACTAATAAAAAGCAGTTATGAGTAAGCTCTAGACACCTTTATAAATTAATCTAGGACAAACTAATCTAGAATATATTAAAAAGTCCCTTTGGGCATTTTATTTTCATAAATGATTAATGGCACTTTGAAGTAGCATAACACTTTTTGGTTTCTCAGTTTCTCAAGTTTAAAATTTCTGTTATGCAGCTGGCACCATAAACTTCTACAGTCCACAGTAGCTTCCCTTTCAGGACAAAACCATGTAGATGGGAGAAATTCAAAATGTAAGGAATACCAGAGAGCATATGCAGACTTCTAGACTGAATATTATCTTCCAGGGGATCAAGGTCGAAGACAGAGCCAGGATCTGTGCGCCAAACTTTGAGGTCTTTTACCAAAAGAAAGAAATCAACAAATCAAGAACAAATTTTTTAAGAAGGTCAGCACCAAAGAGAGTCAAGCAAAAGTCTAGAAAGGGATGTACGTAAAACGCAAACATATAATAAGCAAGCCCTGTTTTGCAGACTTCAGAGGAGAACTAAAAAGGATGTTCACTTTCACAAGTATTTGTTAAGAAAACTTCATAATTAAATTTCAGCTGCCTGGTTTACTGACCTTTTACAGCCTTTCTGGAATACCTGTGACCCCACCACACAGCACACGGGCACTTGGGGCGACTCTGTGTCCCAAATCACTCTTATTCTCCACTCACTGAGACGGGTAAATGTCTGACTAAAATACATGATTAAGAGCGTTTGAGTAAGTCATAGAATGACTGAGGAGTTTCTGTCTGAGAAAACAAAACAAAACTTCTGTCCTATAACAGAAACAAATGTTTGAAATGTAGGCAAGGGGCAAACCCAGTTTCCATTCTGAGTGTAATACATCTGTGAGTGCAAGTAATCCATATAAGATACACTTATTGGAAGAGCGCTATGAGCAAGGTACTGGGCACTCAATGGAGCACAGGTTAGTTCACTGCTATCGTCAATGATCAGACTGTGCAAACCAGTTTATTCTTCTCCTATTGTAGTTGGAGGCAAAATCCAAATCTAACAGCTGCTGAGTTTACTAGTGTCTCCAACTAATGGTTATCAGATCCTAAAATGATTGGTGTGATGGTGTTCCAACAACTGGAAAATAAGAACCTAATGATAGAATGTGGCAGAAACTGAGCAGGAGTAAAACCAATAAATTAGTAAACTGAAACTAGACATTTGTTTGTCTGTTTATAATTAATAGTATAAAGAGCTTACCGCATACCAGGCGTTGTTTGAAGTTATAACATAACTCATTTAAACTTCATAATATATTAAAAATAGGCACTATTATTATCCCTATTGCAGAGATGAAACAGAGGCACACAATGATTATTAAGTAACTTGGCCAAAGTTAAAAAAAAAAAAAACCATTCCCATTGAGTAGATTCTGACTCATAGTGACCCTACAGGACAGAGTAGAACTGCCCCATAGGGTTTCCAGGGAGTGGCTGGTGGATTTGAACTGCCAACCTTTTGGTCAGCAGCCAAGTTTCTTAATCACTATGCCACCAGGGCTCACAACTAATAAATGGCAGAGCCTCCAAAAAAAGTATATACAGTACAAATTGGCTTAGTCTGAATTACTCATAAAAATCTCTAAACCTGCATTTCCATGCCTGGTACAGGACCTGGCTCACTGGAGGGTTTAATGTTTGTTGAATGTACTACATTTTGTTGTTTCATAGGCAAGTCCTCAGTGGAAAACACTTTCCCCCAATAAGAAGAAATAATCCGACTTTAGGATTTCCTAGTAAGTGAATAATTTATTATACATCTTATATATATATATATATTTAATCTATCTCAAAAGATTGTAAGCACTGAATTCTGAAGCCCAAAATCTAGACAATCTCACGGTGCTTAGCCAGGATCTCACTGTCACTCCTGCTGCCTAGTTTAGAGTACGAGCCTGGGGTAAGCTGTGCAGACTTTAGCAGTTCCACCCTAGTGGGACCCCCTATGCTATCACTCACAAGGCAAAGCAATGAAACTCTAAGTTTGTGTTACTTTCAGTGAAAACGTCACAATTCATCCATCTAACTTAATGTGATCCTTTTAAACAAATCACCTTGGGAAGATTAGCAAAGCTACCAATTGCCTACAAATATGTTTGGAATCCCTCGTTGGAATACTTTTGGAGTCACTTTAGGAATCACTCAAGTAACTTAAGGAATCACTCAAGTAACTTAGTGCACTGACGTAAGTACACTTATTTTGTACTAAGATATTACCCTGTCAAACCCATACTCTCCTCACTCAACTCACCTCTAAATGACCTCTCACTGTGTCCAAAAATGAAGTTCTTATCTTTGAAGATGAACATAAGCTAGCATTGAGATAATTGAGAGGTATATACCACAGTTACCAAAAATATTCTTTAACTGAACTAGCTACAAAATTTTAGTGGTTAACTGCTCTGAGGAAGACAACAGTCATTTGGAAGTATGAATTATTGATTATATATTGAAAAATCAATAACTTTCCTTTCTAGCCCTACCTTAAGCTTCTTTTAACATTCATTATGATCCTTGCTGATAGCCCGGCCACCATTCAACACTATCCTCCTAAGATTTCCAACAACTGACTATAAGGAACTTAGAGATAGCAGGAATGGAAGGCTGCTCTCTAAGTTATGGGATGTTCAAACAGCTCTCAATTATTTCAGTCCAGAAATAATACTCAAGAAAATATAAGCTACTCATATTGCGGAGTATCAGCAGAATCCCGCTGGCAAGTCTATTTGCGGTAAAAGGAACTAAACATAACATGGTTATTTCTGTTACTCATGCACACAATTTCTGCAGTACAAGCACACTGATCAAGTACAGGAGCTAAAGGAAAACAAAATAATCGTTCAACCATTGTTAGCACCCGTGTCTGATATGTAGGCTGGCTCGTTTGTTTAACAAGTGAGAACGTCCATGAGACCAGGAAACTATGAAAGACAGAGAATGTACAATAATAGAAAGGATTTGCAACGATGCCTGCTGAATGCTATGAATCCCATTCAATCTATTACAAACAACAGCACAGTAACTGTGGTCTATTTTAAATGAGGCATCTTGTCAAGCATTGATGAGGAGTCAAATGAATAAGGATGCTAATTCTAAAGCAAGGGCAAGCATAACCTTCCTGATGATGCATAGGTGCCACGAGGATGGTCAGCTTACCAACGATAATGCCAGGTCTCCTATCCATCTCCACGATGTGAGGGTGGACGCCCTTGTAGGCAGCATCACTGACAACCTGGGTGTTCTTTCGCACTCGCTCAGTCACAGGGTCATCCACAACAGGAGTAAAGCCCCTTCCTTTTGTCTTTTCAAAATCTTCATGATACTTTACCTGGAAAAGGAAGAACAGTATTAACTCAAACTGAAATTTCCTAATTGTTTTCATGTTCTGAAATAGGATTAGGGAGACAGTCGCCCAACTCCATAATATTTCACATTCAGAAGTGAAAGGTGGCATTCCACTAGCTGCATGGAGATTATATACATCGTTTCCAATTATTCCAAACATAATGTCAGAAACTTCAGCTTCCTTCCTTGCATCAGAAATCAAATGCTGGTATTTTCACAACATTCTTAATCATTATGGTAATTTTTTACAGTTTCTAAGAGTCTCTTTTAAATATGTATAAACCTGTACATCAGTCAGAAGTTTTAAAAGGTACAATTTTTTAATCCCAGTTACTTCCAAAAATATAATACATTAATTTTAAATCAATTTCCTATCTCTTAACTTTTAATATGCAATAAAATGATAAACTACAATTATTTCAAGAAAAGTGTTACTTAAAAATTATATTGAGAGTCACATATAATCAATTAAATATACTCCAAAATATATATTTTTCATGTTCTGAAATTGGCTTAGGGTGATGGTTGCTCAACTCTATAAGTATACTAGAAACCAATGAATTATATATTTCACATAGATGAACTTTACGGCAGGAAAATCATATCTCAATAAAGCTATTAAAAATACATTTTGCATATTCTTTGCAACATGCAAACACACCAAACTCCATCTTAAAATTAACTGGGAAGAAGTCCAGGCAAATGTCTTTCACAAAATGCATTCATAGTAGTCATGTTAGAAATAAAAACACACACAAAAAAATCAGTGAGAAAAATGATTTTATTAGACTCAATACTTTCATACGTTTCAGTGTGATCAGAGAGTCCCACCAAAAGGACTGGCCCATCGCATCTCCACGCTTTGTTAGTCATCCAGATTAATAGTGAGCTAATGCTGTGGAACACTGGTCGTGCTGTTTCTTAGTATGTTTTAGTCATGAGAAGAATGATCTGGTTGTACCCTACCATTGAAATATGGTTTTGTGCTTCTCTAACATGCCTCAGACCAGGTGTATCTAAAAGCAGACTTGGTCTACCTTTCATCTGTTTATGGTCCTGGGTATATTTTACCTGCAAAGTAAATAGGAGAACATATTTATAACAAGACAATTATAATATAAAACATTACACAACTTTTTCAAGATTACTGGTTGGGGGGGTGTTATGGAACATATGCAACACACTTTAAATTATTTCCTGGCTAACTTGTTTGGTAAATTAGATTTTGCTCTAGAATTAAAAAAATCAGTTGCCATCAAGTCACTTCTGACTCAGGGTGACTTCACGTGTGTCAGAGAGTTTTCAATGACTGATTTTTTTGGAAGTAGATCAGGAGGCCTTACTTCCGAAGCACACCTGGTTGGACCCCTAACCTCCAATCTTTCAGTTTATAACCAAGCACATTAACCACCTGCACCACTCAGAGACTCCTTGTTCTACAATAAAATAATAAAGGACACAACATTTTTGATAGTCCAAAATTTTCAGCTTTTATTCTTAGGCTTCTAAAGCTTAAAAAAAAAAAAAAAAAAGATAGATAAAACCACTTGCCGAGCTAATATTTTCTTGATTCTTCTTTACTCTTTCCATTTCAGGAGTTATACTTAAAGCAGTGGCTCTGCCCAGCTGACCTTTATAATAAACCTATCATTTTAGAGAACAAAAGATAGAGCACTATGTATCAATTCAACAAAATAAGAGTCTCATAGTATTTGTTTTAAAGGGTTAACCAAGGAAGGTAAACAGGGGGTGAGGGGAGGAGGGAGATACTATCTGAGCTCTAGTCATACTTAAGAATGTTTGCATCTTAAAAATCAACCTAGGGATGGGAAGCCTAGGGGCCAGTGAGTTGAAGATAATGGTGATGGAATAATTTAGAAAAGGACCGTGAGAATAGCAGCACAACTGGAAGAATGTAATCAATGTCACTGAATTGTACATGTAGAAATTTTTGAAATGGTGTATCTTTGGCTATGTATATTTTCACCAAAAAAAAAAGAGTGAGAAGGGTCAGGGTTGACATGTCGTGGGGTTGTTAACCAATGTCATAAAACAATATGTGTACTGACTGTTTAATGAGAAACTATTTCTTCTGCAAACGTTCATCTAAAGTACAATAAAAAAAAATTTAAAGAAAAGAATCAACCTATGTAAATTTATTCAATAGAAATGTGTATGTATCCAAATTACTGTGAATGTACTAAAATATATGAATACACTATCAATAAAGCTATTTATTTTCCAGTTGCCATTGAGTCAATTCTGACTCATGGCTACCCCATGTGTTTTAGAATAGAAATGCACATAGGTTTTTCAATGGCTATGAATTTTTGGAAGTAGACTGCCAAGCCTTCCTATCGAGGCATCCTCTGGGTAGATTCCAACCACCAATCTTTCAGTAAGTAGCCGAGTGCTTAACGATTTGTGCCACCCAGGGATTCCTAATAAAGCTATAATAAGCATTAAATCACAAACGGCCATACTTAGAAAGAATTTTGATAGGAAATTTCTTCCTGGATATTACTTAGAGGTACTCCTGCTCATATAGAATGTTACAGTTCTATAGTGGTTTCTTGGTAATTAAATATGGCAGAAATTTGTTAAAGATGCATTTAAATAGGTTATCACAGACATGCAAAAAAAGGCCAGCATGCTTCCCAATACCTGATTCCTTCTCTGCAATCACCATGTCCTTTTTTATGCATAAAAGAGTCATGTCAAGTGTGACGCTAAATATATCGGGAAAAGATGAGCATCTACGTCTCCAAAATATAGTTGTTAGGAAAAGCACCAAACAATAAACTGCTTTTGCTTCATAATCTGGTCAAATGACTTTAAAGGTCTGACCAATAAAAGATTTCTTTCAACTTAAAAGATTTCCAAATTTCCTCTTCCGAAGAAGCCAATCTATATGCTAATGACTTCGAAAACGATTCTCACAGTGAACTACATCCATGGATTACATAAACAGAGGGAAGTTAGAGCAGGCCAGGAGTTGGTGGCTAAGTAAAAACTGCCAGTCCCTTATCAAGTACTCCTAAAATGGGCTTGTCCCTTATGATTTACTCAGTCATGCACACTTTGTAATTTATCCTTGGACATCATCCAAAAATATAGCAATAATAGCTGGGATTACGGAGGTGGGGTGGGGAGAGGCTAGAGAACAAGAACACATATAGGTAGAAAGAGACTGGAAAAGCTTATTTGCAAGGCCAAGATGCCAGATGCCACTGCTGCCTCCCTTTGGGGAACCACAGCAACTACACCCATGAAGACAACAAAAAAACAAACCAAACCCGCTGCCATCAGGTTGACTGCGACTCACAGCCACCCTATAGGAGAGAGTAGAACTGCCCCATAGGGTTTCCAAGGAGCGGCTGGTGAATTTGAACTGCCGACCTTCTGGTTAGCAGCCAAGCTCTTAACCACTGCACCACCAGGGCTCCTTGAAGAGGGATACACAATAACTTCTAGAAAGAAATCATACGTGCATTCAAGTGGAAACTCTAAAGTGGGGAACGCCTGACTATATGCACAATACCTAAGATCCCGAGCCTTTCAAATAAACTGTTAGTTAACTGACAGCAGAATATCAACACAAAGTTATGAAAATGTTGTAAATTCATGTTGACAATATATTTGATATCATAAGAAAAAAGTTACTGAGAAGATCACACATTGCTGATATTCTTCTGGTTTTCTTTAACTCTCTTCAGCTCTGGTGGGTCAGAAATGGCAGTTGCCTGTTTAATCTCTCCTTTGTATTTTACCTACGGAGGATAAATAAGAATTTTAATAGAGAGTAGAATGAATCCCACCTACGTATCACAAAGGATGAACCTCAAAATTAACCATATCTTTGACACATTTGTTTCACAGTAGGTATGGATCAACCTCCTGAAGGTGGGCACACTGTTCCAAAGTATCTACAGCTGATTCTAACTCATTCAACTCAGCAACCACAAAGCGTTGGTTGTGCTTCTTAAAAATGAGTTTTCAATAAATACTTTAGTGTTCAATATAAAAACCAACTGCAAAGTCCTCAAATAAAAGTAATGGAAATACAAGGAAGCAAATTATAAAAGAAACTCCAGAGTGAAGTCATTAAAGAGAACAATCGTGAAGTCATTGTGGCCTCCTCAGAAGGTCATTTATTCTCTTTCTGATCCTGGAGCTTCCACCTTTCAAAAGAAGCTAAAGATTCCCAATTCCTACCACCTTCCAGAGATATTATGAGGACAAAACAATATTGAGCCTGAATTTCTCCTCCACCTGAGAAACCTCGCTCTTAAATTGTGAAGTCTTTCAAAATTACTAGATTTAGAAGAAGAGGTTATTGTTTATATTGATAAAAGTTCCATAAAAGGGTCACAAAACAGAAGAAATAACTATCTGAAGGCACTTTTGCAAAGGATTCCTGGATTTCAGGAGGGCTAGGTTCAAATCCCGGCTCTACTCTTACCAGCCGTGGTCCCTAGGCATGTCCCATGACCTCCCTAAGTCTTATTTTCCACATCTACAAAGCTGAGAAATGAACAACGCTGACTCATGGGTTCACATAAAGCATTTACCCCAAGATCTAGCACACAATATAACCAATTCTGACTCATGGTGACCCCGTATGTGTCACAGTAGAACTGTGCTCCATAGGGTTTTCAATGGCTGATTTTTCAGAAGTAGATCACCAAAGTACCTCTGGATAGACTCGAACTTTCAACCTCTTGGTAATAGGCAAGCACATTAACTGTCTGCCCACTCAGGGACTCCTTGCACACAGTGTAGGTGCCTCATAATTGTTAACGGTTATTGCTTTTAGTAGCAATATATTATAGGAGAACTGAATAATGCTTTCCATTTTATTTATAAAGTTCCCTGCCCTGACACTGTGTCTGGTATGACTCAAGTCATACCAGCTCTTCTCTTGTCCTAGTCCAACATACAAATTTTTCTTTGATTGGACAAGTCTCTTGTCAGATTGACAAAAGACCCACTAATCCTCAGAGCCTTCCCTGGATGTACCTGCACAGATTCACCAATTAAACTATGAGGTCCCTGAAGGCAGGAATTGTGTCATATCCATCTCTGTGTACCAGTGCCCAGAACAATGCCTGGCACAGGGAGGATGTTTAAGAAGATTTTCTGACTAAAAAAACATGACTAATTATAGCAACACAGTCCCAAATTCCCAGGTTCACGTGAAAGGGCCACAGTTCATGTCTTCTGATATGTGAACATGAAATGGAGTATCCAAACATACAGAGGGTTTAAAGCTTTTGAGAGAGCATTTTTAAGAATAAATACACACAATGTCTGATAGTACAAGGGAAAACAGAAACAACTTGCCGTGCTCAGCTGCTCCTGGTTCTTCCGCACCCTCTCTATTTCTGGTGTCATACTTACTGGAGTTGCCTTGTAGTGCTGCTCTTTATACTGAAGCTAGGAGACAAGGTACAAGAGAGTTTGGGGCTAAGAGAAATAAATGTGTACAATTCACCAGAACAAATTGAAAGAAATATCACCTGGCTACAGAGCATTCATTATATAAAATTTTCATTAGGCTTACATACTTAAAAAATATATTTTGCTAATATACTGCATCATCTTAATGTGCCCAGCTTCTAAGCTTTTTCTTTTCCAGATGTTTTAAATGACACCTTTAGTTGATAGTCTTCCAATTGTATTATTTATTGGTGGCCCCCCTTGGTTTGATCTAATCAGTAATAAATTCTCCCTTCTGTGAATTCATTTCTTCATAGCACTAAAGCAACATTCGTCAAATTTACTATTTTATATTTAAAAATAATAATTCCACACTCTCTTATTATTGTAAAAGAGGGTCACACAAATCTAATGCCTGCACCTTAGGTACAGATGGTCACTATACAAAGAAACCCTGAACCTCAAAGTTCCCTCCTCTACAAAGTTGCAACACTGGAAGCCCTACCTTGTGATCCAGCATTATGGAAATATTCCTGACCTACTGCAGAGAGGTGTTCATTCTTAGCTGGGTAGATGGAACTCTATCATTTGTGGTGTGCTTTCACAGCAAATCCATAATACCCCAGGAAATAAATGAACATTTAACACAGAGAAGCAGAATGGCATGTCAGTGGAGTGAATTTTTGGCAGGTAAAAGTAGTGCTAGAGGTTAAAATCCCCATTATAAGAAACTCCACAGGGAGCTTAAATTTAGCATTAGGGTTTTTTTTTTTTTTTTTTTTTTTTGCAAGAAATCACAAGGCCTATGGGGCCTGCAGATAAAATGGACTTGAGATACACACTCACAGCAGTGAATACGGGTGTGAACTTTGCTAAACCTGGAAAATAAATGGAAAAGGGCCAGGGCATATTCCGGTGTGACCTCTTTCCTTGGTGTGTGACTTTGTGTTGTGGTATGTAGTTTGAGAGTTTAGACAGATTCTTGTGAGACTGGAATGACAGAGTTAAAGTGAGGAAGGTTTCAATGCAATCTCTATTGATGCCAAGGTACAAAAAAGATAACTCTTGATAGAGATGAGAGAAGAAAGAGCTGTTGAACAGCATTACTGATGTAAAAAACTATTGTAGCCAATGTCTAGTGGATGTAAGTTTGTGGACTTAAATTTAATACGTAGACACTTCATGTTTTGCCTTCATCCATTCATAAACATGCTGAGTGCTTTGTATACAATATCTCATTTAATACTCTAATCTCTGTTCTATAGATGAGGTAACTGAAGCTTGGAGTAGTTTGTGGTTGACCAAAGATACACAGAAAGTAGGATCTGGAGCTGGAATCAAATCAACAGTTAGCCGTCAAGGTCCATGTTCTTGCCCATTACTTCAGTGTTTCCCAAATTTCTGCTATTTGCATACCACTTTCTATATGTCATACCCAGTGCTGTTACTCATAGTAGTATTTTTTCATTAAATTAATTCACTATTATTTTCAAAGAAAGTTATTTTAAAGGATTCTTATGTTTTTCCCATAACCTGAAAACCAGTAACTCTTCTTTTAAAAAAAGGCACACCTGAAAGCAATTTAATCACTTAATCTAACATCTTGAATACCATAAAGGTATAAGAACCACTTTGGGGGATACTGTGGGACTCCATGGAGCCCTGGTGGTGTAGTGGTTAACAGCTACAGCTGCTAACCAAAAGGCCAGCAGTTCAAATCCACCAGTAGCTCCTTGGAAACCCTATGGGGCAGTTCTACTTTGTCCTGTACGGTCCTTGTTGTTCTTGTTGTTTTTGTTAGTTGCCATCAAGTCAGTTATGACTCATGGCGATCTTAAGTATAACAGAACAAAACATTGCCCCGTCCTGCACCACCTTCATGATTACTGGTATATTTGCGTCCAGACTGCCTCCTTATAACATGTATCACAACTAGCTCCTATCATCATCTCCTGCCACTTTTCACCAAACACTCGACTACTAGCCGAAAGGTTGGCAGTTCAAACCCACCCAGAGATGCCTCAGAAGACAGGCCTGCTGATCTGCTTCTGAAAGCCTTGGAAACCCTGTGGAGCAGTTCTACTCTGCACACATGGGGCCACCATGAGTTGGAACCGACTCAACAACAACTAACAACAACAACAACACTCATCACACTAAACTCCCCTTTCTTGAAAGGCCTTAGATCCTGAATACATTCGGTCTGCTCTCAGGAGTGCCCTTCTTCATCTAATCTACCATAAACCTGAGTAACTCTTCAAGCTCTAACTCAGATGTTACTCTTTCTCTTTCCTCTCTCCCACTGACACTGTCGTCCTTCTCTGCATTTCCACAGCACTTTAGGGTAGGTGTTCTTACTTATTATTAAATGAGATATTGCATGCAATGTACTTAAAAAGCACAGTAAACACTCAATAGATATTAATTATTGTTATAGCACTTAAAACAACGTATAATAGTTATTTATTACTATGTGTTTCTCCTAGAAGCACTGAGATACCCACAGCCTCTAACTGTAGGGTGTATCTCACTCATCTTTGAATTCCAAGAACTAGGACAGAGTAAGCATTCAGTAAAATGTTCATTAAGTAAATCAGTGCATATGAGGCTTCAGGCTAGGTGTAATGGAGGACATAAAAGTGTGTGAAATGTTATCACTCCCTTTAAAGAATGACTCTCTTGTAATTGTATTCACTGTGATGGGATTTTACCTATAAAGATATCATTCCCTCATTATATTTGTCAACCAGTAAAATAAAATAAGAAAATACTTAAAGTAATATGATCGCACTTTGCTGATGTTTTTCTGGTTTTCTTTAACTCTCTTTAGCTCTGGAGGATCCGAAATGGCTGTTGCATGTTTAATCTCTTCTTTGTATTTCACCTGCATAATTTATAAGAATATAATGTCAGTTTTATTATGCACAAGGCTTAATAGCTAATTAAGATTCTTCATTTATAACTATTACACAATTGAATTTTTAATTCCAACATTAATTTTCCTTCAATAGGAACACGAGCTTTTATTTTATCTGATGCTTCCAGGATTCCTTCATCCTAAAGTACAAAGAAACTCGTATCTATTCACCTACCCATCACTACAGGAGTTTTTTAACTAAAATAAACAAAATTTGCTTATGAAAATAAATTGTATCACGTGGTTGATGCAAAAGACACCCTGGAAACTATCTTAAATAATATAATGATTTATTATTTTCTATCCAAAAATCAGTTTCTATGTATTAATATGTTACTTAAAATTTGCTGTGTATTGCCTGAGAGCGGCCGTCTAAGATACTCCACTGGTCTCATCCCTTCAGGAGCAAGGGAGAATGAAGAGAACAGGATACAAGGAAAAGATTAGTCCAAAGGACTAACTGTCCACAGC
>NW_004444011.1:7955378-7965359 GCF_000243295.1 Trichechus manatus latirostris | reverse complement strand
TGAAGGGAAGGACAACACACAATACAGGGGAAGTCAGCACAACTGGACTAAACCAAAAGCTAAGAATTTTCCTGAACACAACCAAACACTTCGAGGAACAGAGTAGCAGGGGTAGGGGGTCTGGGGACTATGGTTTCGGGAGACATCTAGGTCAACTGGCATGACAAAGTTTATTAAGAAAATGCTCTGCATCCCACTTTGGTGAGTGGCGTCTGGGGTCGTAAAAGCTTGCAAGCGGCCATCTAAGATGCATCAATTGGTCCCAACCTACCTGGAGCAAAGGAGAATGAAGAACACCAAAGACACAAGGAAAATATTAGCCCGAGACAGAAAAGGCCACCTAAACCAGAGACTCCATCACCCTGAGACCAGAAGAACTAGATGGTGCCTGGCTATCACCAATGACCTCCTTGACAGGGAACACAATAGAGAGTCCCTGACGGAGGAGGAAAGTGGGGTGTAGAACTCAAATTCTAGTAAAAAGACCAGACTTAATGGTCTGACTGAGACTAGAGGAACCCCAGAAGACATAGCCCCCAGACTCTATTAACCCAGAACTAAAACCATTCCTGAAGCCAACTCTTCAGACAAAGACTAGACTGGACTATAAAACATAAAATAACACCCAAGAGCGGTGTGCTTCTTAGTTCAGGTAGATACATGAGACTAAACGGGCAGCTTCTTTCTGGAGGCGGGATGAGAAGGTAGAAAGGGATAGGAGATGGTTGAATGGACACGGAAAACCCAGGGTGGAAACAGGGAGTATGCTGTCACATTATAGGGACTGCAACTAGGGTCACATAACAATATGTGTATGAATTTCGGTATAAGAAATTAACTTGGGCTGTAAGCTTTCACCTAAAGCACAACAACAACAAAAAAGTCAGGAAGTTCTACCGACACATCATGTTATGTAAAAGCCCACCTATATCCTCGCATCTACTTCATTCAAAAGCTTCCTCCTTCAGATCTAATTATACGATGATCAACCAGACAAACGGCAATACCAGCTACTGTGTGGGACAAGAAACAGCTCTTTCAACTTGTGAAATCATTAGTAATACTGTTATATCAGGTAGTATTTTAAATATGCTTAAAGCTCATGTGCCATGGAAGACAGACCTGACGATCTACTTCAATAAAGATTACAGCCAAGAAAACCCTACCGAGCAGTTCTACTGTGTAACACATGGAGTTGCCATGAGTTGGGGGCTAACCTGACAGCAGCTAACAACAGCAATAAAAACTCATGCAAGATTGGATTAGAGAAAAAAAGACATTTTATATATATTTATATATACAGAATCATTGGTTAGACATAGGAGGCATATTTTGAAATTTAGCAAAGACCTAAATCTACACAAAACAAGTTTTAGAACTCAGTAATATTTAAAATGGAGCTCTGGTGGCACAGCGGTTAAAAGATATGGCTGCTAACCAAAAGGTTGGCAGTTCAAATCCACCAGCTGCTCCTTGGAAAACCTATGGGACAGTTCTACACTGTCTTATAGGATCGCTATGAGTCAGAATCAACTCAATGGCAATGGATTATTTGGTTAATATTTAATATGATTAAGGTTGAAATCCATGCTGACATAAAGAAAGGGTATCTAATCTAAATGTCCTAGATATTACCTACATCTTTGTACGTGTGGATTTAATGTGTGTAACAATATTAGTCCAGATCTAAAACAGTTAAATTGAGAGTTCACTGAGAATGGCTAACTCTAAATAAAACTCAAGAAACAGATTTTAACTGAGAAAGCTAATAGCTAAAATGCTTGTACTCCGGAGGTGGAAAATGTCGAGATCTTTAAATGTTAGCGAATCATGCCTTGGCTTGAGAGATATAGCTAATCTTGAAAGGGCAACTTTCCATTTGAATACTAAGCAGGAGTTTATGGAACAGCCTCATAGAGATACAGAACTATACATTTATTGTTTGCTAGAAGAGGCAGTGGGACACTGGGAGGAGAAATGATATACTGTGCTACTTTGTGTGATTTTCCTCGGATGAGAAGCTAAACATGATCAAAGATGACCATTTTTGTTTTACATATGACTCTAAACTAATCAAAATGGCAGAATCATTTCACTGTAGGCAACAGAACTGCACACCACAGAATATTTATAACATTATATCACAGTACATAGATGGGTACATTTCAAATAGTAACATTTGAGAATGAAGGAAACAAACATTCTACACTTCCATCCCAAATTAATTTCTCTACCACATTTGAGTGTTGTTGCCTGACACAGGTTCTCACCACGGTGGATCAGAACAGTCAGCAACGTCATCAACATCTCGAGCCTCTTGGTCCTCCACCTTGTGCTTTCTTCAAGAGATAGTCTCATTCATGCTACAGAGATTTGCTTGCAGATTTTCTTTTTTTAGATTCATTTTTGAAGTACGTTTAACTACAGCTTTACCTTGCCTCGTAGCCTTTCCTACTTTCTCCACAAATGCCAGAGCACGCTCATATCCTTAGGATGCTGTGTAACTATCCCACTGACTGACAGATGAGCTTCATCAAGGCATTTCTACCTGGATTACTTCAAGAAAGTTTCCGTAAGGCACTGCCTCCAAAGGTAAAGATGAAGAGATGGATCAGGGAAGGAGTTTATGGAAATGAACCCTTTTTACTTCCTTAACAAGAAACTAAATATACTAAATGTACATAGAAGAATGCCTATTGGTAAGAGTAGTAATTATCCATTTTAAATGTCAAGCATTAAATGGAAGAATTCTTATCCACAACATTAAGCACTTTCTCTACCCTACCTACCCCCAAACAAAAGGTGATTGTTGCTGTTAGGTGCCATCGAGTCAATTTCAACTCATAGTGACCCCATGTGACATAGGAGAATTGCCCCATTGGGTTTTCGAGGTTGTAATCTTCACCGGAGTAGACTGCCAGGTTTTTCTCCCAAGGAGCCACTGGGTAGGTTTGAACCACCAACCTTTTGGTTAGCAGCTGAGCCCTTAAACATTGTGCCACCAGGGTTCTTTAAAGGCGACTGGAGGGTAAGTTATTTTACATATGATATTATGATACTGAAGGTGTGTGTTTTTCTTTGCTGGAAGCCAGCAAAAGCAGAAGATACATACAGCTGGAAAGCAGCAACACAAGGAAAAATGTGTCAAAGAGGAAGCTCAGAAATGTGACTGACATTGGGTAAAAAGAACCAGTACTATTTTTTAAATCTAAATTTTCACTAAAGCCACCACGTATATGTCCTAGGGCCTTTAATCACTCTATCAGGGTAAAATTTCTTTCTTCCAACTTGTGGAAAACTACTGAAATTTATCCTTTATTGGCAAAATTTAATACAGCTAAAATTCTGTTCAAAGAGATGAAATCTAATCATAGATATCATTACTATACTATTAAAATGATGTATCTCTTATGCACCATGATATAGCAAAATGAAACAATGCTCTAGGTTCAAGGGGAACAAGGCTACAGTCTTCATTCTGAAAGTTAGACCTTCGATATTTGATGAAACAGCATTTAAATAGAGTGAAGAATAAAAGAAAAACGCAGCCAGTTTAGTAAAGAACTAACAACATTCATCTAGCTTACGTCTGTTTTGGGAAAGGATAATTAAAGCTATAGAGAACTTACTGAACTAATATTCTGCTGATTTTTCTTTACTCGTTCAATCTCTGGGGTATCTTTTACTGCTGTGCCAGATCCTACTTCTTTTTTATAAAATACCTTTATTATAAAGAGAAGGAAAAGAATAACTCTAGGCTTATTAGAAATTTAAGTCCTAGGACAAATTATTATAAAAGAAAGGCAATTCCACAGGTTTTATAGTAATGTGAATACAGCTTCTATTTATAAGTACCAACATTATAATTTATTAATTAAATAATGCATTATGAAAATAAATTTCCAACTTTAATTCCATATTCCACAGCCTTTAAATAACCCTCTAATACCTGCTCTCAAACATGACTGGTACTTTAGTTCATTACAGATTATCTGCTCTGAGAAGATAAAGTGGCAGGCAAACTTAAAAGGGGTTTCCCTCTTCAAATATAAAAACGTACCACGTGTTTCTGAGAAAAATCAAAGCACATATTACAAAAGGTCACTAGAGCAGTTATCATTTAATTCAAAAACAGCATGAAATTTTAAGTAACTGCTACTCTTCAAACAAGATGTTCTCGTTCTCTTCGAAGAAAGTAATAGCTCTATTGTCAACATCATTAATTCAAAGTCTATTTTCCTCACCTTCAACTTAGATTTAACCTTCCCATGTGTCTCTCCACCCCTCCCAACACCCACTCCTCCTTCCAGACGCAAAGCAAAACAAAAAACAAAAGCCCTCTATGGGAAAACAGAATTATAAGAAAGGCATAAGAGGACAGAACTACTTCCTCTCTTGACATCTGGCAATTCAGTGAGCCCCGAGTGCGAGGTGGTGGCTATTGTAGGAGAGCAGATTTCCTTCATAAGCTAGAAATCTGGAATACTATGGAGTCACAGAAGTTGAGGGTAAAACAGCCTCCCTGATCCTCTCAACACAACTTTTCATATCTCACCACAGCATGGCCCCCCCTGCGAGGACCCCAATGCACTTGACCGCATTCCTTGAGGGTTGGGGCTTGCCAGTAATTATGAAAAAGATTGCCAAAGTCCTCAAACTTTACAGAGTTTAAATTATGATGAGACACTTGCTTAAGTACTAAATGACTAAGTTAATTCTACACTAAAATATTGACTTTTATCATTTGGCAAGTTTATACATCCATTAAATGTAGACCCAATCTCTTAATTAATGGTGCTAATGAAATTCCTATTCCTCAAAATAAAAATATGAAAGTTTAGGAATTGGTATGAACTACTAAACCCATAGATTATCACTACAAATAAAATCAATAATCAGGAAGGAAATTACTTCATATGACTATTTTCAACTTCAAAATAAAATCTGTATAGAAGATTATAATTCTTTTCTGAGTTAAATTTCAAAATTCAGTTAAAAATAACTGTTGTAGGTACCAATGAGGAAAATTTGAATTAGTAATGTCAAAACAGCCATGACAAATTGTAATTTGTAAGAACATTTGGTATTCTTATTATTTTAAAGAAGTAAAGATGATACATTTGACAGAAAAGTCAAGCAAATGAGCAAAAAATCAGACAAGGGAAAAAACATTCCTCTTACAAAACATAAAATGTCAAGGAGGCAAATGAAAAGAAAAAATAGCTACTCACTGTGCTAATGTTTTGTTGAGTTGTCTTAATTCTCTGAATTTCAGGAGTATCTGCCATAGTAGAATAGGTAGAAAGCATCTTCTCTGCTTCATCTTTATATTTTTTCTAAAAATATAAACATTTACAATGAATCTGAAACTATGTGTGTATGTGTATGTGTTGTGTGTGTGTGCGAGAGAGAGAGAGTGAAAGAGAAAGATAATACTGCTTCTTCCAACTCTACCATACTACATGGCTCTAAATTATTTGTGATACGAAACAGTTGTTGATGTAACAGCAAAAAACGGAATAAAAAGCTAGTGGAGTAAGGAAAGAGTCCAGCGGAGCAACCTCATCTCTACTCAGGCAGAGTAGAGATGGTTCATTGTTCTTCAGGGTTCCTACCCTGTTCTGGCCAAACACCTGAGGCATGACCACTGTGCTCTTTTCAAGTTTAGGACCTTCTCTTTCATGGGCAGTCCCTATTCAATGTGACCTCATAGCTCCTCCAAGTAACCTGGCTATCTATGCCTACTTCCTTTCATGCTTCCGGATCTATGCTTTGCTTCCTACTTCAGAGAAACATACATTTGATCAGGGAGCCTAGGGAGAAAGGTACTAGCATTTTTGTAGTTGAGATAAAAAACTCAATTTTCTATCTACTAATAGATAGGGTCACTATGAGTCACAATCAACTCAACGGCAATGAGCTCGGTTTTTGGTTTAATATACACTATGAAGGAGCCCTGGTGGTGTAATGGTTAAGCACTTGGCCACTAACCAGAAGGTCAGTAGTTCAAACCCATCAGCTACTCCACAGGAGAAAAGACCTGGTAATCTGCTCCCATAAAGATTACAGCCTTGGAAACCCTATGAATCAGTTCTACTCTGTCCTACAGGGTCGCTGTGAGTCGGAATCGACTTGACAGCACACAACAACAACAACAACAATATACACGGTAAGCCTTGATGCAACCTGAACAATAACTTACAGGAATGCTGTTACTGTTGTTGGGTGCCATCCAGTGGATTTTGACTCACAACGGCCCCGTGTGACAGAGCAGAACTGACCTATAGGATTTTCTTGGCCATAATCCTTATGGGAGGAGATTGCCAGGTCCTTCTCCCACAGGGCCACTGGGTAAGTTCAAATCACCAACCTTTTGGTTAGCAGCCAAGTGCTTAATTGTTCCGCCACCAGGACTCCTTTCCTTGTAGTAGTACCAGTACTTATGTAGGACTTGCTATGTTACACGTTTTGTTCCTCAGGGTTCTTACCCCGTTCCAGTCAAAATACTTAAGACATAGAACTCATTTAATCAGCCCCCAAAGCAGATACTGTTATTATCCCCATGTTACAGATGGGGAAACTGAGGCATTAGCCAGTAAGTGTCAGAGCTGGGATTAAATCCAGGCTGTCTGGTTCCAAAGTCAGTGAAGCTAACTATTAAGGCACACTGCTGCTTGTTAACAAAGGTGGCTACTGCCCGTGCCTGAATGTACCACCACATCATTACACCTGATGTAGTCCATTGCCTCCTACAAAAAAATAAACAAACAAATCCACTACCATCCAGTCGATTCTGACTCATAGCAGCTCTGGAGGACAGAGCAGAACTACCCTACAGGGTTTCCAAGGCTGTAAATCTTTACGAAGCAAACTGCTACATCTTTCTCCTGTGGAGTGGCTGGTGGGTTCAAACCCCCGATCTTTCAGTTAGCAGCTGAGCACTTTAACCACTGCACCACCAGGGCTCCCAGAAGGTACATACTACACATTTGCCTCAAACGCACAAGCTCCCCTATTCGTAACTGGGCAGAAATAGTAGACTGGTTTCCGTAGTGTATTGTATCCTAAAAAAAAACCAAACCCATTGTCATCAAGTTGATTCAGACTCACAGTGACCCTACAGAGTAGAATTGCCCCATAGGGTTTCCAAGAACTGGCTGGTGGATTGCAACTGCCAACATTTTGGTTAGCAGCCAAGCTCTTAACCACTGTGCCACCAGGGCTCCTAAATTGATTAAAATCAGATGTATCTTTACATCACAACCCAAAACATTAACACTGTTAAGTTACAGCAGGAAATCGGACAGATCAGGGATCACTTCCTCTAGGAAGCCTTCACTCTCAATATTTTTAATTTCTGGTAGTATTTCTTTTGGTTCATGATACTATATTTGTATGATTATTTGGATTATTAAATTCGGCTGTACATCACCAAGCGAAAAACCATGTCTAATTCTGCATCCAAACAGATGCTCAGGAAGTATAAGCTGAATGAACAAATGAGCTTAGCATTCTTCAGAAAGCAACTTTTCTCCACTGACTCAAATGGCCATTTGTCCGTTTTATGTATTAATCTAGGATTTTATTTCTGCCAATTTGGTACACTCAACTTCTCTGAGCCCATGTTCCATTCTGATGCACTGAGGACAAATGTAGAAATTTGTACAAATGCACTTTGGCACCATCTCAACTGCTGTCTCATCTGAGGAAGCTGAGAAACAGACAAGGACACCCTTGACATTTTGATCCCACCGTCTTGATGCCTCCATTTGAACCAGTGGATATTTAGTCTCCTTGTTTATGTTTTAACCAGAATTTTAAAAATTGGGGAAAATTTTGTTAAAAATAATTTTCAGCCTGAAGTTCATTAATCAAACTTAATCCCTTGGTCAATTTACTATAATCATTTCAATTTTTTTTCATTCTCCTTTACTATTTTTTCCATTGGGATTCATTCATTTCCACGTAAATTTTATAGCAAAGATACGATTCACTCATGAATATTTTTGCCCAAGTCAGATTTTATCAGTAACTTCTTCTTTCATTAAATGTCTTCTTTTGCAGCCATTCTTTCTCCCACATCCAGTTTTTCTCAAGAATATCTGCCAGGTATACTTGGCAAATCTAAATTTTACCAAAACCATTTATTCTTCACTTAATTTTAGTTAATAATAAATTTCACTTTTTGTAGTTTTAGCCACCATTAATTTATTTGGGATTATTTTAATAATAATATTCACTATAAAATGGGTAAAAGACATATATTGTTGGTGTCAAGTCAATTTTGACTCACAGCAACCCCATGTGACAGAGTAGAACTGACCCATGTGTTGTCTAGGCTGTAATCTTTATGGAAGCAGATTGTCAGGTCTTTCTCCCGGGGAGCCGCTGGGTGGGTTCAAACTGTAAAATTTTCGGTTAGCAGCAGAGGGCTTAACCATTCTGCCACCAGGGCTCCTTAAAAGACAGTTTGTAATTATTTTTCTGTAGTATGTATGAGCAAAGAGCATTAGATCCAAGTATGCGATGGAGTCAAAACAAAAAGGTCAAAATGTCCTTGAACTCACAACGGGGCCCCAATAGGGGGCAGCTTTGGCACTCAATAATGTCTGCTGAATTGAAGCTACAACAGTTGTCCCTTCCATTAGTGAGGTTATTAGTGAGTTTGGCCAATCGTTCCTTCATAATTGAGTGTACAGACTTTGAATGTAATGCCCTCAAAAAGATATAAATCATACAGACACACAAAGCACATAGTGATTGGACATGAGAACACAAGTACCTTCATTCTCCACCAACCTGGCTATAGATTTCAGATGCTCTCTTGGCTCGAAGCATATCCAGGATATCCATACTCACTTGCATCCCTTTCCCTTTAATTTCATTTTCTAAGTCTTTCTTATATTCTTTCTATGAAAACAGAAAATACTTTTCAGAGCTTTGCCTAATCTTCCATAGCGATGTAGATATTTACATGTTTGAAACTCAAAGATACCATGTGGATATGATATGTCTGCAAATAAATCATTCCAAACATGGGAATTTCTATTATACTGCACGTTCACATAATTTTCACCTTTATATTCTTTCTATATACAATTTGATGTTTTGCTGTTGTTGTTTAATTTTCTGTCACATTACTTTCTTACCTGGCTGACCATTTCGGACGCTTTCTTAGCTCTCTGGATATCCAGTGTTTCTGTGTCCACCTGCATGCCTTTTCCCTTAATTTCAGTCTCCAGATCCCTTTTATAGTCTTTCTGTGCAGAATAAAACATGCAATTAGGACGCTAACAATTTGAAAAATTACACTGAAAAACTATAATGTCATCTGACATCAGGACCATGTCTTTTGGAGATAAGTTGGACCCTTATTTCTTTTATATCTACAGAACTAAAAAGAATTTTAACTTGTAGGAGCATGACTTGGAGTGACTTCTTCACAAGTAATCAGAAATCTTTTCTCAATTAATCTGAATTAAGGGGGGAAAAAACAGAGCTAGCCAAGGGGAAAATTTTGTTTAATATGATGAAATTGATGAATTAGTGATTAATACATTGATAACAGGAGCCCTAGTGACGCAGTGGTTAAGAACTCAGCTGTTAACCAAAAGGTGAGCAGTTTGAATCCACCAGCTGCTCCTTGGAAACCATATGGGGCAGTTCTACTCTGTCCTACAGGCTCACTATGAGTCGGAATTGACTCGATGGCAACGGGTTTTTTTTTTTTTTTTTTTTTTTGTATTTTGAAGACTTGTTGTTGGGTGTCTAAATACTTATTATGGGTATGTCCTCCTGGTGTATTGACCCTGTAATCATTATGTAGTGTCCTTCCTTATCCTTTGTGGTGGATTTTACTTTAAAGTCTATTTTGTCAGAGATTAATATTGCCACTTCTGCTCTTTTTTGAGTGTTGCTTCCTTGATATTTTTTTTCAGCCTTTGAGTTTTAGTTCGTTTGTGTCTTGAAGTCTACGGTGTG
>NW_004444011.1:7910514-7955278 GCF_000243295.1 Trichechus manatus latirostris | reverse complement strand
TTTTTTTTTTTTTTTAGTATACTGATAACACAACTGATACATATCAGTAAAATGTGGTTGTAAAATTGTAACTTTTGCTCTGTGGTAAATAATTGTTGGTTGCTTCCCTGGAATCCACAGCCTCTTTTCCTGTCAATAGCTTCCTGATTTGACACTGGGAAAGTCACTGCTCTCCTATTCTAAATCATTCAGCTTGGGCAAGATTGGCCCAAGCTGTTGGGCCCTGTGGGGCTTAAATAAATCATTATACCCCAACCCTGACCCATCATGACTGGTTCAGGGATGGACACATTTCTTTTTCTACAGGAGACATCAGAAGAGAGTCTATCTTTCCTGCTGGACAAGAATAAAGAAGGATGTAGCCCCTTGGAGCTGCTGACAGCCTCTTTGCAAATACAAGAAAACCTGCCTGAGAACTGAAAGACAGAAAGTAAATCTTCATCACATTGTTAGAGCCCTAGATTGAGCCACACCTAAGGATAAACCTATTCCTATACTGTTTAGTGATTTAAAAAAAAAAAAAAAACCCACTGCTGTCAAGTTGATTCTGACTCATGGCGACCCCATGTGTCAGACTAGAATTGCTCCACAGGGTTTTTTTGGCTGTAATATTTATGGAAGCAGATCTCCAGGCCTTTCTTCCATGGGGCTTCTGCGTAGGTTCGAACCGTCAATCTTTAGGTTAGCAGCCAATCACAAATTGCTTGCTTGTTTAACCCAACTTGAGTTGGACTATGTTACTTACAAAACAGTCATAATTGACGGCAGACACAACATGTTTTAAGATACTCTTGTCACATTTAAAAACTAGTGAGTATAAAATTCAGGAAGATGCACACTTTTCTGTGCAATTTTCTGTATGTATGTTATTCTTCAATAAAAATTTACTAGAAGAAAAATTTTTACTATATTCGATTAAATTTCTCCCCAGTCATTTCCTGCTATGCTGACATAATCTAGATTTGTAAGATTTCTGCTCTGAAGTAAATGTTGGTTTACTTACTTGTGATGTTCTGACTTTAGATAGTTATAAATAAAAATCTCAATCTCAGGTTTTTTCTTTTTTTTTTCTATTTTCCACTCATCAACCTGCCTATTTTCACTGATTTACATTCTCAGTTTCATTTTTCTGGATAAAAATTTAGGTAATAATTTTTAACTTTCAAAATCATATATTTTCAAATAACTTTCAAAATCATTATTTTTACCACATATGTAATATGCTCTCAGTTTTTAGTTAAATCTGTTTAAAATGCAAAAACACAACACTCATTTGAAGGACAATATATGTAGAAACTGAGGCATTGAGCATAGATACCACCAAGGAACCATCGTAGAAATATGTCATTTAATTTTCCACTATGAATTTCCAATCTAAAAGCATTCTCAAGGACACAAAGAGACAACACAGGCCACTAGCTGCATCAGCTATTCATTGCTGTGTAATCAAACACCCCAAAACTTAGAAGACTTAAAACAACAACATGATGGTAGCTGCATTCAAGGGGTAAGTCTCAATGCACAAGTGCTTTTAGAGCCTCTGCTTGAGTCAAGTTCCCTAGTGTCCCGCTGACTTAAAGAAAGTCACTTGGTCAAGCCCATAGATACTGGAAGGTTTAACTATCGGGGGCCATTAGTAACACAATATACCACACTGACTTTACTTGAACTATCAATTTTGTATATTAAAAACAATCTATATGTGCAATTTACTGCAAAGTTCCCAATCTTTAGTTGAAAAATATTTGAAAGCCTGCCAATTCGGCAAAATGAGACATTGCTATTATTATATGCAAATGAGACCTTTAGATTGCAAAGATAATAGCATCACCAAAATTGGTCTGGGCTACATGTAACCATAATAGAGCTGATTCCTCTAAGTCTATTTTTCCCCCAGGTTCTCAGTAACTAAATTTGCACTATTTTTCTAGTACACAGTCCCAGAGAACACAGAGGAATCTAAGTCAGCATGTTCTTGAATAAACTAATCTACAAACTACAGACAGAACTTAATACTAAAACATGACAACCTCCCATAAAAGGAATATGCTTAGAAGCCTCTTAGGTAAAAGTGTGAAATACAAAATTTCTGTTCTTTCTACATTTTTTTTCCTCCAAGGAAAAAATGCATTCTCTTAGCTTCAATTTTCACTCCCGTGAGGATGATTTCAAAACCTTCTTCTCTAGTCCTGAATCCATACCCATCCTCCAATCCGGTACCTTGAACTGGGCATAACCCCCTCCTCATAATAAGACAATTTTCTGAGAATTGTTAAGTAGTGATTGATAGTTATTAGGTAAGTAGTTACTTGCTAGATACTTTGAAGCCCAGGGAAGGTCACCATAATAAAGTACTATTGGAACCTTTTTTTGGCCAGGAGTCACATGACATCCTTAATTCCTCTATCTAATTCAATCATGGTAATCCCATTTCCCTGGCCAGTGCCAAATCCTGGGATGGAAGGTAGATACCAACACAGTAATAACACTTAATCAGCTGTCTCTTACCCTCCACATTTCTTGGGTGTGAATCAAACCTGAGTCAGCTCCCCCTAACTGCATGGGTCACAGAGTAGCTCTTAGAGTGGCCCCATTGAAGCCCCCACTTAACCAGCTTTGCTTTAAATTAGCAAGTACCCCTTATGACTGCAACCCAACTTTCTCTTCATATATGCTTCTTACAAAATCATCTCTTTCCAAATACTGTCCACTCCAGTGACCTTTCATATTGTCAAAATGGATGAAGGAGTTCAACAGGCACAGAACCAGTTCTAGGGTACCTCCTTTGAAATATTCATATGGTCTGGCTCTCACAACTTTGGTATCTGATATCTAGCATGTCTTGGTATCTAATCCAAAACTTCTAAATTAACATCCTGTCTTGGTTACCTAGTGCTGCTATAACAGAAATAACACAAGTGAGTGGCTTTAACAAATAGAAATTGATTCTCTCACAGTCTAGGAGGCTAGAAGTCCAAATTCAGGGTGCCAGCTCCAGGGGAACGTTTTCTCTCTCTGTCAGCTCTGGGGGAAGGTCCTTGTCATCAATCTTCCCCAGTCGAGAAGCTTCTTAGCGTAGGAAACCCGGACCCAAAGGACACGCTATTCTCCTAGCTCTTATTTCTTGGTGCTGTGAGGTCCCCCATCTCTCTGCTCGCTTCTCTCTTTTATATCTCAAAAGAGACTGGCTTAAAATGCAACCTAATCTTGTAGATCGAGTCCTGTCTCATTAACATAATTTCCAATAATCCCACCTCATTGACATCATAGAGATAGGATTTACAACACATAGGAAAATCACATCAGATGACAAAATGGTGGACAATCACATAATAATGGGAATCATGGCCTAGCCAACTTGACAGATATTTTGGAGGGACACAATTCAATCCATGACACATCCTGTCACGAATTACATGTATTATATGAAGAGGAAAAAATGTTCTTATTGGATGAAGAACATGGTCATTTAGGATATATAATACCTCCACCCAAAATACTGATTATAGAAATTTCAGGCATGGTGACTGGGTCAGCAGAGGCTATCCTGAGAACATGCACCCAAATCACACAGGGAAGGTCATCATTGCCATCTCAGTCTCAACAGGTGACATTCCAGTTCTATTCAGAAAGTTGGAAACACAGCTATGCGAAGAAAAGATAAATATCAGATACCTGTTCTATATAGCATAACACGGCACTACCACCATGATCTATCCTTAAGGGAAAAACAGTATGAAAACATTTATAGTAGCCTAGATTAATGCAGGGGGCAGTGGTGGTTCTGTGGTGGAATTCTTGCCTTCCACTTGAGAATTTCTGGCCGCTGCGCCTCATGCACAGCCACCACCCACCCAACTGTCAGTGGAGGCTTGTGTGTTGCTGTGATGCTGAACAGATTACAGTGGAGCTTCTAGATTAAGATGGACTAGGAAGAAGTCTTGAGAATCTACTTCCAAAAATCAGCCAGTGAAAGCCTTATGGATAACAGTAAGATCCGCAACTGATCGTGGCACAGGAGTGGGCAGCATTTTGTTCCATTGTGCATGGGGTCGCTATGCGTTAGAGGCCAACTCAACAACAGCCAGCAAGAAGAGATGAATGCAAAATTTGCTAAAGAAGGGGATATGGTAAAGTGTGTGTGTGTGTTCCATTAAAATGCCTTTTCCCATGTTTCCTTTAATATACTTAAAGGATATTAGCATGACAAAAACTGAATATAAATTTTCAAATAAGCGTGATGATTTGGAATATTTTGATTCAGACCTGTTAAACTAGTCACAAAACTTTGAGAAAGTCCACATACCAATTCAGTTGCTAATACAATTCACTAAGTTCTAAAATATGAATTTCAAGGTCTGCACCATTCACTCTACTAACCTCACTAGCTAAATCTGAAGCTTTTTTGGCCCGCTGTATTTCAAGGGTGTCAGTGCCAACTTGCATTCCCCTCCCTTTAATCATTGACTCCAGGTCTTTCTTGTATTCTTTCTGTAAAAGGCAACATTACAAAACATTCAGATACTCTGTGGACAAACACATATCCATATTCAATGAAAGTGAAAAATGGTTAAACATATTTAAAAAACAAAGAAAACATAACTCATCTTGTGCTATGAATGATCACCTAGAAACTAAATTTTCTGAACTGCTCAGAACTATAATCTCTATTCTCACTGAAAAAGGGAATATAAAGCTCTGAAGATTTTTGCTATAAAAAGGCAGCTGCCAAAGCTTGAATCTTCACTGACAATTATGTTGGGGCTGGGAGCTGGGTGCCAGGGAGGGGGTTGTAAATAGGTTGATGTGAGAGCAGTAAGACTAACTTTGAGGCCAGAGCATTCAATAGCTGTGTGATGCTAGGAATGTTTCTTAACATTTCTGAGCCTTGGTTTATTCATCTAAAAATGTGGGTAATAATACCTCCATGCAGGATCACTGTGAGGATAAATGAGAAAGCATACAGCGTAGTGCCCAGCTCAGAGTGGGAACTCAGTAACTGAGAGTTTATGCTGATCTTTCATTGCTATATACCACAGCCGTCCTTCCTTCTGTAGTTGCTGTTGTTAGGTACCAATGAGTCAGTGCCAACTCATAGCCGCCCTACGTACAACAGAACGAGACACTGCGGGGTCCTGCTCCATCCTCACAATCGTTGTTATGCTTGAGCCCATTGTTGCAGCCACTGTGTCAATCCATCTTGTGTAGGGTCTTCCTCCTTCTTGCTGACACTCTACTGTACCAAGTATGATATCCTTCTTCAGGGACTGATTCCTCCTGATAACATGTCCAAAGTACATGAGGTGAAGTCTCACTATCCTCTCTTCTAAGGAGCATTTTGGCTGTACTTCTTCCAAGACAGATTTGTTTGTTCTTTTAGCAGTCCATGGTATATTCAACATTCTTTGCCAATACCATAATTCAAAAGTGTAATTCTTCTTCAGTCTTCCTTATTCATATTCTAGCTTTTGCATGCATGAGACAATTGAAAATACCATGGCTTGGGTCAGGTCCTCAAAATGACATCTTTGCTTCTGAGCACTTTAAAGAGGTCTTCTGCAGCAAATCTGCCCAATGTAATACATCATTTGATTTCTTAGCTGCTTCTTACATGGGTGTTGATTGTGGAGCAAAGTAAAATGAAATCTTTAACAACTTCAATCTCTTCTCCGTTTATCATGATGTAGCTTATTGATCCAGTTGTGAAGATTTTTGTTTTCTTTATGTTGAGGTGTAATCCATACTGAAGGCTGTAGTCCTTGATCTTCATCAGTAAGTGCTTCAAGTGCTCTTCACTGTCAGCAAGCAAGGTTGTGTCATCTGCATATCGAAGGCTGTTAAGAGTCTTCCTCCAATCCTGATGAAGCATTCTTCTTCATACAGTCCAGTTTCTCAGATTATATGGTGAAAGGATACAACCCTGACATACACCTTTCCTAACTTTAAACCGCCCCGTATCCTCTTGTTCTGTTTGAACAACTGCCTCTTGGTCTATGAACAGGTTCCACATTAGCACAACTAAGTGTTCTGGAATTCCCATTCTTCACAGTGTTATCCATAATTTTTTATGATCCACACAGTCGAATGCCTTTATATAGTCAATAAAACGTAAGTAAACATCTTTCTGGCATTCTCTGCTTTCATCCAGGATCCATCTGACGTCAGTAATGATATCCCTTGTTCCACGTCTTCTTCTGAATCTGGCTTGAACTTCTGGCAGTTCCCTGTTGATGTACTGCTACAACCACCTTTAAATGATCTTCAGCAAAATTTTACTTGTGTGGGATATTAATGATATTGTTCAATAATTTCTGCATTCTGGTGCATCACCCTTCTTTGGAATGGGCACAATTGTGGATTTTTTCCAGTTAGTCGGCCAGGTAGCTGTCTTCCAAATTTCTTGGCATAGACAAGTGAGCACCTCCAGAGATGCATCCGTTTGTGGAAACATATCAATTGGTACTCCGTCAATTCCTGGAGCCTTGTTTTTCACCATTCCCTTCAGTGCAGCTTGGACTTCTTCCTTCAGTACCATCAGTTTTGATTATATGCTACCTCTTGAAATGGCTGAACGTCAATCAATTCTTTTTGGTACAGTGACTCGGTGTATTCTTTCCATCTTCTTTTGATGCTTCCTGCGTCATTCAATATTTTCCCCACAGAATCTTTCAGTGTTGCAACCCAAGGTTTGAATTTTTTCTTCAGTTCTTTCGGTTTGAGAAATGCCAAGTGTGTTCTTCCCTTTTGTTTTTCTAACTCCAGGTCTTTGCACATTTCATTGCGTCTTCTCGAGCCTCCCTCTGAAATCTTCTATTCAGCTCTTTTACTTCATCATTTCTTCTGTTTGCTTTAGCTATTTTACTTTCAAAAGCAAGTTTCAGAGTCTCTTCTGACATTCATTTTGGTATTTTCTTTCTTTCCTGTCTTTTTAATGACCTTTTGCTTTCTTCATGTATGATGTCCTTGATGTCATTCCACAACTCATCTGGTCTTTAGTCATTAGTGTTCAGTGAGTCGAATCTATTCTTGAGATGGTCTCTAAATTCAGGTGGGATATACTCAAGTTCATATTTCAGCTCCCTTGGACTTGCTCTAATTTTCTTCAGCTTCAACTTGAACTTGCATATGAATGGTCTGCTCTGCAGTCGGTCAGTCCCTGGCCTTGTCCTGACTGATGATATTGAGTTTCTCCATCATCTCTTTCCACAGATGTAATTGATCTGATTCCTGTGTATTCCATCTGGCAAGTCCACGTGTATAGTCACCATTTACGTTGTTGAAAAAAGGTATTTACAATGAAGAAGTCATTGGTCTTACAAAATTCTATCATGTGATCTCCAGCATCGTTTCTATCCAAGGCCATATTTTCCAACTACAGAGCCTTCTTTGTTTCCAACTGTCACGTTCCAATCACCAGTAATTATCAATGAGTCTTGATTGCATGTTTGATCAATTTCAGACTGCAGAAGTTGGTAAAAATCTTCAATTTCCTCATCTTTGGTATTAGTGGTTGGTGCATAAATTTGACTAATAGTCATATTAATTGGTCTTCCTTGTAGGTGTATGGATATTATCCTATCACCGACAGCATTGTGCTTCAAGATAGATCTTGAAACGTTCTTTTTGATGATGAATGCGATGCCATTACTATTCAATTTCTTATTCCCAGAATAGTAGACCATATGACTGTCTGATTCATAATGGCTAATACCAGTCCATTTTAGCTCACTAATACCTAGGATACTGATCTTCATGTGGCCCACTTCATCTCTGACAATTTCCAATTTTCCTAGATTTCTACTTCGTATATTTCATGTTCCTGTTATTAATGGATGTTGCAACTGGGTCTTCTCATTTTGAGTCGTGCCACCTCAGCAAATGAAGGTCCCAAAAGTTTTACTCCATCTGTGTCATTAAGGTCAACTACTTTGAGGAGGCAGCTCTTCCCCAGGTGTATTTTCAGTGCCTTCCAACCTGAGGGGCTCATCTTCCAGCAACTATACCAGACAATGTTCCATTGCTATTCATAAGGTTTTCACTGGCCAATTTTTTCAGAAGTAAACTGCCAGGTCCTTCTTTCTAGTCTGTCTTAGTCTGGAAGCTCCACTGAAACCTGTCCATCATGGGTGACCCTGCTGGTATTTGAAATACCAGTAGCATAACTTCCAGCATCACAGCAATACGCAAGCCACCACAGTACAACCAACTGACAAGCCTCAATTTATTGCTGTTCCTGTCACCATCCTGTTATTCAACTGCATTTGGCTGGTCTCCGCCATTGAGGATTTTTCCAAATGTTAGTGACAAGTTATTACAAGATTTTACTCTGAATGTGGACTAAACATATCACCATAACAGAAGAATTTGTAGAGAAGGGATCACATAATGACAACATTAGCCAAAGGCATCACAGTAGACATCTGTTCTTTTCACCAGACCAGATCCATTTCCCCTCTTCTCGCAAAGAGTTCCACAATATTCTTTTGGGGAATCACCTCTCACTGCTCCTAATCCATATACTTTGGGTTGGGTTGATTTCTACCTCCTTTCTACTCCCTATATATATTTTTAATTGTATTAAAGTATTTTTAATATTCCCTCTAACTTATTTAAACTCATTAACATGGCTACGGCTGAATGTAAATTAAAAAAACACACATTAACGATTTAGAATAGTTTATACCTCTAACACTTTGTTAAACTACACAGGAAGTTAACTAAACAAATGAGTGGCCATTAGACCCATACTAGGCCAATTAGCATATTATACTCCCCCACTCTAGGACACAATGATTGGGTCAGGAGTAGGCATATGACTGAGGTTGATCCAATGACATTCTTTAACTGGAGTTATCAGAAAACATGCTCACTGCCCACTGGGATTGCTAGCTGTAGAAATTAGTTATCAAGTTGTTAAAAGGGGCTACCACATGGAAACAGCCTTCCAAGAGTGAAGCCAAAAGAGAAGACAACAACACTGAGTGACGAAAAGAAAGCGAGACAATGACATCACCTGAATTCCAACCTGAAGCAAGCCTAACCTCGAAACTTTTCCATTCCATAAACCAATAAATTTCTTTTGTTGCTTACCACAAGTTAAGTTGGGTTTCTATCATTTTCAACCTAACTAACAGGGTGATCAACATCACCATCACCACAGTAATAACATACAGGGGTGAAACTTTAATTTTCTCATTGCTAAATTCAACTAGATTCCCCTCAAAGCACAAAGACATTATTTAACACCAAAGCGATGATAAAACATAAGGATTAAAGGACTGAAAGCACCTCAGAGATATTTCATTCCTTCTTATAAAGTTCTCATGAAGTAAGCAACAGCCACTTTTGTTTAATAAAGACGTTTGGCTTGGTTCATTCAGCAGTCTAAGCCAGGCCTGGGAGAGTCACTGGATTATGACCAGCAGAGTATGTGAGCTTTATAACTGAGTTGCTGATAGACCATGTCTGCGTACATTCCCAGTCTTCCACCTTCATGTGCTTAAATGATCAAATTCAGTCTTATGGAATGATTTTAGTTTGCATATTATCTACATGGTGCCCTCGTGGCGCAGTGGTTAAGAGCTTGGCTGCTAACCAAAAAGTCAGCAGTTCGAATCCACCAGTCACTCCTTGGAAGCCCTATGGGACAGTTCTACTCTGTCCTATAGGGTCGCTCTGAGTCGCAACTCAATGGCAATGGGTTATTAACTACATATGAATTATTTTCTTATACAGATTTTCTCTAAAATGAGGAAATGGCCTTTTTTTAAAATACTACATAGAAAAGGGATAGTGAGCATCTTTTTTTTTTTTTTTTAATTCACTGACTAGGAAAAGACTGATAGAACACAGCAGCTTGTAATCATCTACACGTAAAAGTTGTGGCACATGTATAATCTATTGGAAAGATTTACAGATAAAGAAATGAGTTGACTATTCATACATTCTAAGTTGTAAATAAATATACTCACCTCACTAGCCATTTCAGATGCTCGTTTTGCTCTTTGAATATCAAGAACTTCTGAATTAAGATCCATTCCTTTCCCTTTTATTTCATTTTCCAAATCTTTCTTATATTCCTTCTATGAGACAAGAATATTACAGTTCAATACTTATTTTATCTGACGCACTGTTTTACATGTTTTCCAGGGATATAGAAGAAAAACATATTTCTAGAAAGAATAAATCAGATTGTTGAGCATCATGCTCCTTATTTCCTATAGAAACTTTATTTTTTCCTCTAATCATGTTTAGAGTGGCTTCCAATATTATCAGTCTTTTTCCTTTTACCCTTTCTTCTGATATGTTTTGGTACCATACTGGATTTTTTTTAAAAGATGCTTTCCTTTAAATGGTAAGGAAGATCTTAGGCATACATGCCTCTTACTATTTGAAATATTTTTTTAAAAACTGTCTATAAAACATGAATCACCCAAAGAACATAGTTGAAAAAGAATAAAAAATTACAAAATCAAAAGGATTGATGTAGCCAAAGTTTTTTTTTTTAATAAATAAGGTTCCATTATATTAAAAAACTTGAAAAACCAAATAATTTCCTACAGATTGCTGATAGAGTTTAGAACTTCATCTCTTTTAATATTTGATTTTAAGTAGATCCAAATGTCCTACATTAATAATTATATATAACTTGCTTTCTTGTTAATTTTGTAATAACTGTTTCTTAGTAACTGCGTTGTGAAAACAATATAAATCTTATTCCCATTCAACTAAGTTGCATTTTAACTAACTTGCCAGATAGAAGATGAAACAAAAAGGTTCATCTCATGTTATTTTCTTTGTCCAGTATAATTAAATTAGCTGGTCCTCTGTTTAACTGATAGCCTACTGGCTATTGCAATAACTTGTATGTAATTTTGGAAAGAGCTCTAGAGTCAAAGGACCGAGTGGAGATCATAGTCCCTTCACTTATTTAGTCATGTGATCTCCAGGAGGACTTTAAGTAACTGAGCCTTGATTTCAACACTGGCAAAATGAAAACAAAAATACTTGCTCTGCCAGTGTCCAAGAGCAATTGGGGGAATCAAATGAAATGAAGAATAAAATGATACTTCGAATGCTCTAAAAAGCAGTGCGAATGTAAAAAACCATAAAGAGAAAACTACATAAAGTCAATTTAAAGCTAAATGCTTCCATGTAGAAAGGAAACTTACAATCAAGAAAAAATGCAACAGCATGTATATTAAAAGTCACTCATGGATCTCAAAATAGATCTCACATTGTCACTTGTATGTAAATGAGGAAACAATTCCCCTTTATAAAAATCATATAAATAGTGCATATTTTTTAAATGGAAAATGACAGTATTAGGAAGTTGCCATTTGATTGAAATGATAGCTATATTTGACCTCCAACCCAGGGAGAAAACAATTCTCATTATAAAACTTGATATTATCAGTAGGGGTGAAAAATTCTACTGGACTTGAACCAGAGGGTCCCCAAGAGAAAGGATGTAGATGATTTTTTGCTTCCTGACCATCCCATTCCTCAAATGACAATGTTTCAGCTTTCGGAAAATTTATAGGAACTGAAAGTGAGTAAATGTAGAGTAGCAAGAGAACTCTTTCATAAACTACATGTCTATTTCAGCAAACATACAAACAACAGTGAATCACATTAAATTTCGAAAGGCAGTTAGATGGTAAAGGCCAGTTGCCATTTTCTTATTAAAGAAGTTCATGATCACACAACTCTATAGAGCTTTAATTATATCCTAATTTATTTCACTGGTTTAAGACAATTTTTTCAGGAACAGTTTCTTCAGTTCAAAAATTCATGATGAACTGAAGTCGTCTAACGTTTTCCCTTAACGTAAAGATAATCTCGTCAAGCAGTTAGAAGACATCCAAGCTATTTTTCAGCCATTGAAAGAAAACTCTTAAAGGGATGGACTGTGAGCATGATTATGTTTAAATGTTGGATTTGAGGGCTAATAGTCAACAAATGTAATATATTAATTGTGAGCCTAAATGCAGCTTTAAATTTGGAAGTAAAATCCCCTTGAGAATAAATTAAAATGAAAAAATGAATATGTGTTCCTATGTTCTGTATGCTAAATATATTATTTTCCCTTGTTAGAACATAAACCTTTTATAAATAATGTACCATTTTTCTAGACCTTCACATGTGATCACCTCATTTCCGATATCAAATGTCCACAGAGAATCTGCAGAAAAAGCTGGTTCTTATATACATTTTTACAATACCACAACTTGAAAGAAACAAGCTTGCCCCACCTATATTCAAAATATTTTTTAAAAACTAACTCCTATAAAGCTATAAAACAAACTACTTATAAAACTTCTGAACTACAGCCAAAGTATAAAATCAGAATATATATTTTTCAAGTTCTTCCATAAAATCTGGATAATTTCTTCCTGCAACTGTAAATGGAAACATTAACACACATTTTCCTTTTTTTATGAAAATACAAAACTTTATAAGTAAAGGTCAAAATAAGAGGAAGAGTTAAGGGGTTAATATCACAAACACCGAGTTTGTTGAGAATTGTTAAGAATAAATATTTCCTAGGTTTTTTATTTACTTCTCTTTTGAGACCTCTAATAATAAACAGAAGGATCATACCTCCTTCAGAAGGTTGGTGATGTACTTTACATGTAAAAATTCTGGAGTCTTGTCTAAATCCAATGATGACCTTCCTTTAATTTCCTTCTCAAAATTTTCTCTGTAAACTTTCTATTAAATAAAACAACATAATAATTTTAAATTTAGGAAATATTAGTGACAAATGAAAGGTATTAAAACAAGAGTTCCCAGAACAACAGAAAAATAATTCTGGATTTTTCATAAGTAATAAACAATTCTGGGTTTATCATAAAGTCTAGAATTCAACCAAACCGAAGTCAAATCATCAGGTCCTCCCTCCCTCTGGCATAGCATTCTGAGTGAGGCTGCTTGGCATCTTAATTTGTCTGTGAATATTTAACATCATGATATTTTGGGAAGAGAACCAATCAAATTGGCTATCTGATTGGGTCACCTACTTAGTTCACTCAAAAGGGAAGCAATCCAGTCAGGGGGTGAAACCACCCACTGGAAGAAAATCTGGTGGCACAGAAGCCTGGGCAAACCAAAGTAGCATGTCCCCACCATCTCTCTCTCTCTCTCTCTCTCTCTGTCAGGCCATTTCTAAAATGTAATGGGGGCTGAGGAGGTGGTTATTTTCCTTTAATGAATTTTTACCATTGAGAATGTTTTTCTACAATCTATGGAGTTTAATATGAATTAAGTTACATTGCGAGGAGAATCTTATCTCGAACCTGATATATGGTTTTTCAGGTACATTCATAACAAGAAATGAAAGGGGACTGCTGACAGTGACTGCAGAAGGCTTAAATCCACACCCCTCCCTGCCCCTTTGACACTGTTTGCCACCTTTCAGCTATGGGTCTCTAAATTCTGGCCTTTGAGCTAACGATTTGAAAATCAATGGCAATGCATGCTTTATGACTATAATCTCTCAAAATTACAAAAGTATCTGTTCATGTGCAATTTACCTGACAAACCCAAAAAAACCAACTGCTGTCAAGTTGATTCCGACTCATACCTACCCTATAGGACAGAGCAGAACTGCCCCATAGTGTTTTCAAGGAGCAGACTGCCACATCTTTCTCCCACAGAGTGGTTGTAGGTTCAAACCACTGAACTTTTGGTTAGCAGCTGAGCACCTAATCACTGAGCAACCAGGGCTCCTACTTGACAAACAAGGGCCCAAATTTTACCAGCCAAGTATTTTATTCAAATTGCATCATAAAGATGATAAAAACGAATTCTGCATGAGATTTTCATTAATGCAAAGTGGGAAGTTATTTCCAGGCTCATTTCACACCTATTACCAAAAAGAAAAAAAACCAAACCTGTTGCCATCAAGTCGATTCCAATTCATAGCGACCCTATAGGACAGAGCAGAACTGCCCCATAGTTTCCAAAGAGCACCTGGTGAATTCAAACTGCCAACCTTTTGGTTAGCAGCCATGGCTCTTAACCACTATGTCACCAGAGTTTCCATATTTATTACAGAGGTAGGTAATATATAAATAGATTTTCAAAACCATGAGGATAAGAGAAGATTGTTGTCGCCTCACTTGATACTTGACATACAGTTATTTGACAAATAATGTGTGTAAAGCCACAAAGAAAGGCCACGTGGGTAGTTTGTAAATACTAAAGTCTAACAAAGCTAATAAGCTGTACTGAGAACATCCTGAATGAAAGGATATACAGATACACCAAAGAACAATGATGAGAAACTGTCTTCTTTATGTGGAACTAAGCAAGATAATAAAAGGCTGAATACAGGGAATCTCCAGATTTCAAATGTGTGTGTGTATATAGCTAACTAATTAGCTAGACAGACAGACAGATGACAGATTTAAATCAGATATTTCATTTAAAAAATCTCTTCTCTGAAAAATACTATTTTACTGAAGAAAGTCATTAAGGAAGGTTGATCATGAACTGGAACTGACCAATATATAAACAGAAAAAGCAAAAATCTTTGGTCTGTTTTTTGAAAGGAGAGCTATATTTGTGAAACAAGACAAAAAAAATGTTAAAAGCCACTTTTAGAGATTTCCTCTAAAAAACACACTGAACACATATCTGGCATAAAAAGAAAGTGAGATAAGCATAATTAGAGGCCATTACAAAAACAGTAGTGGCTTTTCACGAGATCATATTTAGCTTTACATGTTATGAGGGTCCTCAAGAACATTACAGTTAAGTCTACCTCTTAAGAATAAAAACCACCTCTAAGATAGACGGTTCTCTTTGTATCTACTTTATTGACCCTATATTTAATGACAACTTTCACATCACATTTGTCTAAGTTTTTTTTAGCATTTAGAGTATAAACTTGGTCCAAAGCTATTTTCTATTTGAAGATCTCTCTCTTCAAGCCCTGCTGAGCAAAACTGTAATTGCCAAGCCTAAAAAGCTAATAGCCAATGGCTATAATTAAAATGAAAACACATCTCACCATTTACAAAGGGTAATTCACTGCTGTGACAATACCAGAAAGCAGAATAGCAAAAATTAAAAGCCAATATTAACAAAAGGCTCACAGGAGTTCCAATTTAAATTAATCCCCCAACATACAACAAAATGTACAACCACTGTTAAGCATTAAAGCTATTTATACCTGTACTATTTACACCTGTCGAAACAGCCGATCAAAAGCAATTAATTCATTCACTTGACTTTTTTTTTTAAATTTTCCTTTTGTATCATGTAGACAAGTAACAGTAAAAACAAACTGCTAGTCACATTGGACTTTCAAGATCTACATAAGGATGCATATATATGCAGAAACCATAGCTCTTTTTTCAGTGCTAAGAGTATCTTTAAAAGTTACTACCAGTTAGGATGGTGAAATTCGGCTTGGGTAATCTTTTTGCTTTTGAGGGTCCATTCACAATGGAAAAAAAAATTAGCTGTGGGTTTTATGCAAATAAAGGCAACTTGGTCTACTTTGTTTGTCCAATGATTCTTTGAGAAACAGAAGGACATGATTTTTATGGTTTTAAGTTTCGAGAATATTAGATTCCTTCAATGAGTTAGTGCTTCTCAAAGTGTTGTCCCAGGGCCACCTACATCAGAAGCTCCTGCGATACTTGTTAAAACATGATTCCCAGGCTCTACAGCAAGACCTAGGTGGAGCCCTGGTGGCACAGTGGTTAAGAGCTCAGGCTGCTAACCAAAAAGGTCGGCAGTTCAAATTCACCAGCCTCTCCTTGGAAACCTTATGGGGCTGTTCTACTCTGTCCCATAGGGTCGCTATGAGTCGGAATAATCAACTTGATGGCAACAGGACTGCACAGCAAGACCTACTGAAGCACACTCTCCTGAGGCAGCAACCTGGGAATATGCATTTCAAACAAGCTTCCCAAGTAACTTATCCACAGAAGAGTTTGAGTACCACCTCCACAAGGGATAAAGGGGAAAAAAAAAAAAAAACCATTACCAATGAGTTGATTTTGACTCATAACAACCCTATAGAAGGAGAGAGGAAATATGATAGTCAGAAGAGAAAGTATAGAGAATCAAACAGAAGGAGAGAGAAGAAGGGAATGCTCCCCACTCTGTGAATAAGACAATGAAAAGTGTAACACAAATACTAAAATAACAACGGCCTGGGGCTGCATAGAAGAAAACTGTAAAAGTTCAGTATCTCAATAAAGTAGGAGGCATGATTATTGGTGAAAACCCAGGGACCAGGAGCAAGAGCTGGACAGTGAAACCTAAATATAGTTCAGAATCTGGAGGCTCAACAGCTAAGTTTAAGTCCCAGCCCCACGACTAGCCAACAACACTACCTTGGCTAAATTAAATGGCTTAAACTCCTTAGCCCTAAGAAAGGGATGATCAGACCCCATTTCACAGGGTGGATCTGAAGTTCAAAGTGAAGAGGAAAGCACAGTTAAGTCAGAAAGAAAATAGCCTGGGAAAACCAAAGGGTCCAGGAAGTTGGCATCATCTTAATGACAAAGGGCACATTCAGCAGGATCGAGAGAATAAGTTGGGTGAAGAAAAGAGAGACTACCTTGAAAGATGGGGATTTAAAATCTCAGATCATAAAATAGTTATTTGTAAATCATAAACTCTGTATTAGAGTATATTAATCATGAATTATAAGTTCCAGGATTTGCTGATGAGAGGAAAGTAAACCAATTACAGTAGGAAAAAACCAAGGAACCACGAGGCCAGAAAGATAAAGGGGTCTTCAGCATGGGTATATATGTTATTCAAGATCAAAGAGCAGGGAAAGAGATAAGCGGAGATGGAGGCTTGAGAGGGCCTGGGTAAGATTAGGGCAAACCTGAAAGGCTGATACCACCCTCTTGAACCTGTTTTTAGAACAGCGAAGTAATTTTTGATCCCTATGTCTTCCATACAGTCTTAAACTTCCAGAGAACCAACTAAGTGAAAGCACCACAGCAGCTCATGAAAGTAGAAATATTTCTCTGGACTGTAGAGCAGTGACAACTGCCACATTATTCCTCTAAAACAGGGTGAAATGAATTGGAAATCTGTCTCTTGCCCCTGCCAAAGTACTCACTGCAATGGAAGAAAACAAAGAGGATGTAGAGGATGTGTTCCCTGGTGGTGTAAACGGTGAACACACTCAGCTGCTAACCAAAAGGTTGGAGGCTTGAGTCCACCCAGAGGCACCTCTGAACAAAGGCCTGGTTATCTACTTCCAAAACATTAGCCATTGAAAAGTCTGTGGAGCACAGTTCTACTCTGACACACACGGTCACTGTGAGTAGGGGTCGACTAGATGGCAACTGTTTTTTTTTGTTTGTTTGTTTGTTTTAATTTAAAGGATGTGTTCTCTAAATGCAGACAAGTTCTCCCATTAAAAGACTAATTTAGTTAAAATACTTACCTGACTGTTCTTGGTCAAATTCTCCTTTACAGGCTTAAGAAGGTAAGCCACATGAAAAACAGAAGCTATTATTTTCTCTTCTCTTGAAGATTAAATTAACCAACTTTGACCATTAAACAAGCCTCAGTAATACCTGTATGCCCTTTTCTCAGGAAGATGAATTACAATATTTCAACGAAAAATGGAAACATTTTTGTCCAGAAATCAAACTTTCCCCGTTTCAAAGATGTTATTTGAGAATAGATGGTCATGGAGCATAAAACCAAAAATCAAACCCGTTGCCAATGAGTTGATTCTGATTCATAGCGACGCCATAGTACAGAGTAGAACTGCCCTATAGGGTTTCCAAGGAGCAGCTGGTGGATTCCAACTGCTGATCTTTTGGTTAGCAGCTGAGCTCTTAACCCGTATGCCACCTAGAGTGAAGCAATGGGGCTGCAACTGATACTGTTTTTGCTGTTGTTAGGTGCCTTCAAGTTCGGTTATGACTCATAGCGACCCCGTGTACAACATGTACATAGACCACTGAAACTACTACCCACTGTTTTTGTCCTTCAAAGTAGCAGCCCATTGTATCCACAGAATTTGGGTGGGGGCTGCAGACAAAACAGACCCCCAACAAGTGGGAAAAAAGAAAAAAAAAAAAAAGAACAACAAATCTCACTGAGATAAAGAAAAACCAGTGTGGGGAATAGCTGGATGTTACTTAGCATTATTTTAAGTAGAAAATAAAATGGATAGGTAGAAAATACTCTTAACAAACTCTGCCTTTGATGTTTTAAAACTTCTATGTTACTTTTTTTGGTGGGTGGGGGCATAGGGGAAGGAATTGATTAAATAATCTAACAGAGATAAGGGAATAATTCATAATTTTGACCAGGACCTAAAACATTGGCATTTACTGAATGTGTACTTTTAGCTAAGACACTTGATTTCGGTGGATGCATTTATAAATTTTGGGATGATGCCTACCTAGCTTCATCATTCTGATGATTAAATAAGACGACGTATATAAAGTACTTAGCATATCACCTAGCACAGAATACATATTTGCTAAATGTTAGTTCCACTATCACTGCAAAAAAACCAAAAAAACAAAAAAACCCAGATCTTCATTTTCTTTCTAGTTTTTATCTACTCATCATAGTTTTATACTGATACAACTTGAAGCATCAATTTTATAATTATGGAATGTTAGAGCTGAGAGAAACTTTAAGAGCTCATCTGGCCTGGCATCCCAATTTTCCAAATGAGAAAAAGTAAGGGACAGAGAAACCCAATGACCTGGACAAGATCCTCAGCAGTGGTGTGCTTGGTCTAAGCTGCAGATCCCTGAACCTTCCCAGCTTTGTGTTTTCCTCTAGACCCACTGGGCATTCAAAATCACGTTACTGTTCCTTTCAAATGAAAAAAAATCAACTATGTGTTAAACAATTGATAACAAACCAAAGTGACCCACCTCACTTTGCATCTTTTGAGCCTCCCTTGAAGCTTGATAAGATGGTGTCTCCACAAATTCAAGCATTGATTTTCCCTTGTTTTTTTCATATTTGTCTTTGTATTTAACCTTGATTGAAAAAAGTAGAAAACATATATGAATCTCAAAAGTCTTTATATCAATAGAGCAACGTAAAATAAATATACATCTAAAATTAATCATCCTATTTTTTAAAATCAATATTCTGACCATTTAGGTCAGTCACTGGGTTCCCCAGGGTTAATGTCATACAAAGAAAGTAAGCAGGTAATATATAAAATTTCCTGAGGTGATAAAAATAATTTAGAACTACTAAATAATGTAGTTCTAGGCCTTATATATTTTATCAAATAGCTGGGCTTATCTTGAGATATATAGGCAACATGGATATAGTTAAGCAAACAGATATATCCCTGTGATAGCTTCAAGTATCTATTAGTAAATCATAAACAAGAAGGAAAACATGGGAGTGATTCTCTTTTTGTCAGACAAAGGGGAGGACATTTTCTGGGATGTTGAATTTTTCTACATACACTAAATAAAACACAAGGACAGAGCTTTTATGTGATTTCTCTCAGTTTCACTATGCATTATTTAATAATATATCATGAATTATTTATTTCGATTATAATCAATCTTCATCTTATTTGAGCTTATAAAATGATTGATATTTTCTATCAACTAATACAAAAAAGGAAACCCTGGTGGCATAGTGATTAAGAGTTCGGCTGCTAACCAAAAGGTCGGCAGTTTGAATCCACCAGACGCTCCTTGGAAACCCTACGGGGCCAGTTCTACTCTGTCCTATAGGGTCGCTATGAGTTGGAATCAACTCGACGGCAATGTTTGTTTCTTTTAAATAATAATAAATAAAATTATATGTAAGCTGCCAGAATAGTGGGCCTTTTTGTCATTTTTTTTTAATTAATCTCACAGAAAAGCTTTTATCATGATCCATTTCATTCAGAAACATACTTTCATTAAGATTCTAATGTTTAATAACTATCCAATAATTTGATCAGCTGTACACTAATAATAATGACAATTCAATCCAAAAGAAATTTTTCAATACTTGAACCTTGTGGTAATACAAAATATAACAAATTATAAACTTTCTATTTTTGTTGCAGAGAAGTATAACACAGTGAACAATGAAAGGGCTTAAAGCATAAAAATATAAAAAACACATTAGGATACAATTCTGTGGAAAAAGTAGAATGAAAATATGAATTCAAAGAGAACAAAAATCATGTCAATTTCCAAATTCCAAAGGAGAGTTGATTTGTATATTTTTAAAACAAATGAAGCGGATATCAAATCATTATGGAATTTATGTTTCACAGGATACATTTAAAAGAGTAATGCAAAATGCTATCTTAACAGATGCTGGAAATGACATGTTTTTCAACTATTTAAATTTGGGATTAAAAGAATTAGATATCAACTTCAAAAAGTGTGTTAGGAAAAATATATTTTTATAAAAACTTTTCAGTGGGTACACTGAATTTTATAGTTGGAAGGGTCAAAAGTCAAGAATACACTGATAAGATTGTTTTTCCTTGCTAATAACGCTTATAATTCAACCTTGTATCTGGAAAATTAATTTTCATAAGATTTGACCACTGTTTAATCAATTCCTATACTGTAAGTTTTTAACTATGAAGTAAGTTATTTTATGAAATGCCTTTATATTGAAATGTGACTCATGCTACCCTGACCAAATAAATATATAATAAATAGGGTTTGAGGTTTTCCAAAGCACTGTTAACTTTCTCAGGATGCACATTCTTTTGAGCGCTATATATTCTCCACTTAAGAGGTACAGCACAGTGAACAGTGGGCGTCAGGGTGGGTTCCAAGGTCCTGGTTGAGAAGGTGCATACACTACCCATGTGTACCTGGCTCTGGAGCGTGGCATTGCCTTTATGGTGCAGGTGTTCTGCAGCGTCCATGTCAAAATGATACAGTCCTCTATTTTCCTCAAAAAGCTTTTTATATTCTCGCTAAAATATAGAACATGAAAATAAATTTAGAGTGAAAGATGCTAACTGATCAGAGCAATTACTACTTAGGAAGACAAACTGAAAAATACAAGTCAAAAAGAGCTGCAAAGCTGTTATTAAGTAACTATCAGTAGTCCACATATGAGATTTCTGAAACGGAGATAAATAGAAAACGTAAGATAAACCAGTTTTATGTAGTCAATGTGAACAGCATATAAAACACTCAAGCTAGGCAGAGGACAATTAGCAGTACACACAACCTAGAAGATAATCATAACACCAAGCAGTGGCAACAGAAAAGCAAGTGATGGGACTCATGATAATAAGCAAGGTGGCGAAATAAAGGCAATTTGTCACACCCCATCATATAACAGGAATGCTTTTAATAGCACCTACAAGAAGAGAAGGAATCCCTGGGTGGCACGAATGGTTCAACTACTAGGCTAAAGGTTGGCAGTTTGAACACACCCAGAGGTGCTTCGGAAGACAGGCCTGGCAATCCGCTTCCAAAAGGTCACAGCCTCGAAAACTCTAGGGAGCAGTTCTATTCTGCAACACATGGAATCACCATGAGTTAGAATCAACTGCAGCAACTAACAACAACACAAGAAGGGAAGCGAAGAAAAGAGGAAAGAACAGAGGAAAGGAAAAAGCTGGAGGCAGAGAAGAAAAGATTTTATAAGAAGTCTCAGCCCTGAGAAAGATTAGGGGGTCACAAGGAAAATAGAGGGTAAGAAACAATTCAACCAATTTTCCTAAAAGGAAAGAGTAGCAGGCACCTAGGAGGAAAATTGAGTAATTTGTTGTATTTTTAAGATGGATAAACTGGAATAAGTTTACTATTTAGACATGCAGACAAAAAGGTGAATTTGGAAGAGATTGGGATAGATAAAGATGACAAGTTTGGCAGCTGTAGGGCTCTAGGTATAACAGGCAGCAGCAATAAGACATGAATTGCTTCACTGGAGATTAGACAATTTGTTATTTTGTCCTATTTGGAAAAAAAAATTAGAGGTAAATGGTAACTCTCAAAGACTCAAGGTTACAGAGACTTAAGCTAAAGTTGGTTGCTCATCAGACATTGAGGGCTTGGGTAAAAAACGGCAACTTTCAATACAGGGAAGGACACATAAGCAGCATTTGAAAGGGAGCAAAAGAGAGCGGGAAAGAGCTGGCGATAAAGAAATTTAAATGTGGGTCTCAGGCGATGCTCCAGGGATCTGCGAGTGGAAAGGGACGAAGGTTTGACATGTGGGATGGGAAGGATGGAAGGTAAGAGTGATCTGTCACACAGAGTCTGGCTTCAAAGTGCTTTCAATTGATTATAGAGCTAAGATATGCGCTCCCCAAAATTTTAACCAGAATAAAGCAAGGGAGAAAAGTGGCCTAGAAAAGTGATAAATTTGTTTATATATTAAAGAGATCAAGTTCTGAATTACAGCTCCTCCAATAGTTAAAAAAAAAGAATCTCAAATGATAACAATATACTTAGATGCTTTATAATTTAATTAGAAGTTATTTATTGCATAATATATATTTATAAAATAATCATGAATGGAATGTAACAAACCATAACATATCCCATTTCTGAGTTAAAATCCAGAATTAATAAAGACTTGGATATTACGTCTGGAATAGTGGACATATACTGAGAAAAGGTCAATAAATATTGTCCTCAACACAATTATCTATTTTAGTTACAAAGAATTTCAGAAACTCCTTTAAAAAAAAAAAAAAAAAGACTCATTTGAACTAAGATCTGCAAACAAAATTTTCAATACTTGCTTTTTCCTATATAATAGTCTCTGTTGCCTCCTAGTGGGGGTTACACAAAGTAACACTATATATATATGCTTTTTATTTTATGTAAAGTTATAAAAGAAACTAAAACCAGGCTAAAAAATTTTTTTCTTCAAAAATTTAATTAGTTTGGCTATATAAGGCACGAATTTCACTCTACACACAACATGTTAAAATAAAAAGAATTAGAACCTATACCAAATTCATCTAGAGATCATTAAAACAGGCATTTATAACGAACTACCCCCTAACTTTGGTAAGATGACTATTTATTGAGCAATTTTTGAATAACATTAAGTTGTCTTTATAAATCAACAATATCCCAACCCTTCAGAGATTAAAATTTAAAAGGCAATTTTAATGTACAATAAATTTGAGCCAAGTTATTATTGTACAACTTTAATAAGCAGATATTTCAGAGTAACACATTTTTAAAGTCTAAATCTTTCTCTCCCATGAAATAAACATTCAGGCATCATTTTTCCATGGAGGAAAAAACCTGTGATCTAGGCAAAAGCATCACTTGGATGAAGATTTAAATTTCATAAATAAAACATAAAATAAATGTATACTATATGACTTTTGGTTTTGTTGGGTTTTCTCTTCTGAAGATATGATAGAAACAATGTTACTCTGTGATTTTTTTCACCTTTATTATATTAAAAAAAAAAAAAACAGGTCAACATCCTTGAAAAGAAATATTGACTCTCTGGAAACATGGAGGCTGGATTAACCCCCAAAACTATTGCCCTAAAATAATTTTTAAATCTTAAATGAAAAATAGACCCTAAAGTCTTTTAAAACCAAATAATAGTTTATCTTAACTGGTAAAGAATATCTGCCTTGAGCATGTTGTGCTCTTCTAAGAACTATCTATATGAGATCAAATTGACTGTTGCAACTCAAAAGATTAGATCGGGAATTTAGGGGCAATAAGTTTATGTTAATGGGAGAGGAACAATTCAGAAAAGCAGGGTGAGAATGGTTGCACAACTCAGAAAATGTAATCAGTGTGACTTAATTATACATGTAGAAATTATTTAATTGGTGTATGTTTTGCTGTGCATATTCTCAATAACAAAAATTAAATTATAAAAAATTTGAAAAGGAAGTATCACCTATGAATGGCATGCATTCTCCCAGCTACCAAATTTTTAATTATCACACTGCTATTTTATTGACTTATTTATACATGAAGCCCTCATGTCCCTAGCAAACTTAACCCCAGTATATATGGGGAACAGCCAAAGGCAAACATCATTGGATCAACAGATGAGGGCAATGATCAGAACTAGATGTCAAGACATGAAGAAAGCAGGGGCCTCAGAGAATAGAATTATATCAAGTTTTAGAAGCATGCCTAGGAGTCGGGGAGAAAAGCATGAAATTGAAACAGAGACACTCACGGAATAAAGGAATGTGTACAGAGGTGTAGCAATAAACATTAAAATGGCAGTGCAACATGATTTAAGTGTCCTAGAACTAAGTGCTAATTCTGGACCTGTCAGTAACCCTCTAACCTTCATTCCCTGCTCAACAGACTGGAAAGAATGACACGCTGCCTTCAGCAAGGACCAGTAACAAAAAATAAATAAATAAATAAGCTCCACAAGTATGAATTATTTACATGCATAATACCTTTCAAGAAGGATGGCAGTGGTGGTGATGGAGAAAGGAGGATTACAAAATAATGAACACAAGTTTCAATATATCAAAGCCAAGTACAGATGTTTCTCAAACTGAACTGAAGCTCTATCTCATTATTTAATAATTTGGGAACTAGGTTTTGACTACAGATTTTTAACTCCATGACTGCGGGCAGGTCTACATAAGACACTTACAGGTAGTTCTCGACTTACAACATATTCGAGTTATGATGAACAACTCCTATTGTCTTCTTTTTGTAATCTTAACCCTTAGTAATATGTACTACATACAGTGTTGCAGCGCGTAATTTGCTGATGTGATCATTCTCAGATGTTCACTCACAGATGCTCAAAGATCGGATTTATAAAGATGCTGATAATAAAAGGCAATAATAATGAAAAAAAATTATGTATTTGACTTACGTCAAAACCGACTTAAGACGAAGTTGTTGGAAAAGAAATCCGTCTTAAGTCAGGGACCACCTGTACAGTGAAACCTGTGAGAGCTAGAACTCAGTGGGACTGCCTTGTTTTTTCTGGATCTCGCAAGTTTTCTGTCCTTGACGAGGTACAGTCTTACCACTTTTCTATCACTCTGTATTAATGGAAAATATTTTAGTTTTCCTTCCCTGACAGGTTTCTGCCTTACGCAGGTTCCAGTTTTCACAGGTTTTACTGAATTTTCACTTATTTACATTCCTTGTTCAACATCTATTTTTCCATCTGACCTGTGCCTGGCCCAAAGCAGATGTTCAAAACAATGAGTGAGTGAGTGAGTGATTATTAAAACAGGCATGGAAATAACTTGAGGTCAAATTAGAGTTCATCATAACCATGGTGTTCTGAGATGTACAAACTGGAGCTACAGGTGACCAGGTGTCATCATATATGAGAGTCAGCAAAGTCAGCCTCCAGATGCATCAAGTAGTTAAAACAACAACCAGGGTGTTAGAGTTCAGACAGGCTGACTGCTCACACAGTATATTCAAATAGTTTAGTCAGATCAGAAAGAAATCGCCTTCCTCTCCTACTTGCGCTGACAGAGAAAGTGGAAAAACATCACAAGACGAAAAACATAGTGCCATCGTACTATAAACACCCTGAGGACTTATTTTCAGAGAAAATACATTTAGGCTAAGACCATTTTTAATTTACTGAAGGCCTATTGAATACCAGACACACTGCTCTAACCTGCATAAAATAAAAGATCCCTGACTTAAGAGGCTGACCTTCAAGAGACTTCAATCTAATAAGGACGAAGAAGGGGGAAAAAGAAAGAGAAACAGAATGCTCGCATAAACACAAGCTTAGTTGTTCAACAGGAAAGTTTTTATTCAAGAGACATTAAAGATCTAGCAAGAATATTCTGTGTAAAGCAGTAACTTTAGTGCAATGTATGCAAGCAAATTACTACTGTTAAATAAATTAGTCATTCAGGGAGCAGTGACACTCCGGCACTCTTAAGGAGCCAGGTGAGGTCAGGAGCACAGCGGTCCTGTTCGCTCCATGGAGCCACATCTACAGTTTCCATACAACCCACTTACATTGCTGAGCATTTTGCTGGCTTTCAAAGCATGGTCTAAAAACAACAAATTTGGGAGATCTGAAACTGGATCGTGCATATCTTGAATGTCTTTCTTGTACTTTACCTATGAAAAGAACATGGAACGAAAGGCCATCTTGGAGAAGAAAGTATGCTTTTGCCTTATATTGTTATTATTTTTAACACATCTTAGAGTACTATTTTGGGAGCCCTGGTGGCACAATGTTTAAGCATTTGGCTGCTAACCAAAAGGTCGGCAGTTCAAATCCATCAGCCGCTCCTTGGAAACCCTATGGGGCAGTTCTACTTTGTCCTATAGGGTTGCTATGAAATTGATGGATGAATTTCCTGGTAGCCACTAGATGGTGCTCATTTACTACTGAATGAGTTTTTAAAAAAAAAAGTTTTTATTTCCAGGGACTTAAAAATATTTTGATAAACCCTTTTCCATATTCAGAAAGAATGATGCTAACAAAATCGTTATTAGAAATATTTTTATAATACCCTTTATATATTCAGAAACAATAATGTTAACAAAATCAAGTAATTAAAAAATATTTTGATAATCCCTTTTACATATTCAGAAAGAATGTTAACAGAATCAAGTAATTTTATCAGAACATCTGCTTTCCAAAAGTAAAGAGAATGGTAGTTTCTTCCTTAGAATATAATATTTCAATTATGTTTTGTGGTGATTTTAGGGCTTTGGAGGTTTTTCATCCTATTGCAATATAAAGCTTTTTTTTCCTTACCAACTGCTTTGGAAATACTAGTAATAATAGTAATAAATGTTAATGACAGCGAACATATCAAGCACTTACTATGTGCCAGGTACCTTTCTAAGCACTTTACAGGTATTAAGTACTAATTTCCACAACAATTGTAGGAGGTAGGTACTTTAAGTATCCCCATTTAGAGATGAAGAAAATGAGGCATGGAAACGTTAACATAAAATATGAAGTGGTAAAGCAGGATTCAAATTCAAATTTCCAGCTTTCAATACAATGCTCCAGGTTCAGTACGTATACTTCATCTCTATCTTCTCTACATCTTTATTTTTAAAAAATCAAATAAAAAGAAATCATTATGATATTTCTAGTGGTCCTAAAAGGCAGAAACACTCATTTCAATTGCTAGAAACAAAACAAAAGTTGACTATTCAACACAAATAACAATGCCTCCTAAACATTAAAGAAAGTAAAATACACTAACTCCCAAGGATATGACAGGAGTTGAAGGGTTTAGATGATTTAACAAAGTAACAGTTCGACACTACTTAATTTCAATATTTAAAAAGGTACACTATATATCTCCTTCCATTATAGAAAAGTGATCACTTATCTCCACTTATCTGTGTTTATACTCTGCCTAATTCTAATAAGGACTTAGAGCATATTGTTTCTTGTAAAATGAAATTTGATTATTTTAAAAAGAGAAATCATATGAAGTATTTCATAGCATTTACACAGAGAGAAAAAAGAAATTATAATCTATTATAAATATTAATTTCTGAAAATTTCTTTATGATAGACCACCATGTACCAGGTAGTACTTTACCATAAACCCACTTTCATGGGCATGACTGGAGCCCTGGTTGGTACAGTGGTTAAGGGCTCAGCTGCTAACCAAAAGGTCGGCAGTTTAAATCCACCAGGGGCTCCTTGGAAACTCTATAGGGCAGTTCTACTCCGTTCTATAAGGTCACTATGAGTTGGAATCGACTCAACAGCAATGGGTTTGGTTTGGTTTGATTTATGAGCATAATTACAAGCATTAACAATGGTCCTAGTCACTAATTTACAATAATACATACTCCTTTTCTGTAAAACTCTATAACCTATGTCTACTCTTGATCAGATATGATAATTTTATTAGTAATACTACTTCTACTTATTAAGTAATCAGTACCATTAATAATGGAGCCCTGGTGGCACAGTGGTTAAGAGCCTGGCTGCTAACCAAAAGGCTGGCAGTTCAAACTCACCAGGTGCTCCTTGGGAACCCTACTGGGCAGTTCTACCCTGTCCTATAGGGTTGCTATGAGTCAGAATGGACTTGACAGCAAAAGGTTTGGGTTTTTTGAGTTACCATTAACAATAAATAATAATACAACATTTAAAAAAAAAAAGCTTTGGGGAAATATGCATCAGTGTTTTCAGTTACAAATTACTTGGAAATTAACATGATCTTGATTAAAACCTGCTGCCATCCAGTCGATTCTGACTCACAGTGACCCGGGTAGAACTGTCCCATAGGGTTTCCAAGGCTGTAATCTTTACAGAAGCAGACTGCCACATCTTTCTCCCATGGAGAGGCTGGTGGGTTCAAACCACCAACCTTTCAGTTAGCAGCTGAGTGCTTAACCACTGCACTACCGGGGCTCCTTTTTGATATTGATTAACTATCAGTAATTACAAAGCAGCCATCCTGAGAAAACAAGAATCAAAAGAAACTGAAAATAATTTTCTGTCAATTACAAGTCGTAAGATACAATGTTAACTTACGTTACTGGCTAGTGTGGCAGCAAGCTGACTTTGCCTAAAAGAGGCACTTTCAAGAGGGTTGTAAAGATGTTTCTTGTCCTTCATTTCATTATCAAATTTCTCTTTGTATTTAATCTGTTATTTTAAAAAAAATAGGATAAATTTAACAGCACATTCATCTTTAAGCTTTAAAAGCAAAACATCTGAATTTTAATTTGATTAAGTGAAAGCTACCTTAAAAGTGAAATGACAGCAAAGCTTAAATGCCTGGTATTTTTCCCCTATAGAGCTTAATTAGGCATAAAAGTTAAAAAAAAAAAAATACTCTACTTGAACATTGATCATAAATGCAATTAGGCATGAATCCAAATCCCATTAAAAAGAATTATGCACTAAAATATCAAGATTTTTAAACGTCAGTTTTCATTTCTGCATTCCTATAATCTACGATCAATTAGAAATTGACACACGAATCTCTTCAAGTCTACCACATTTAGAAAGGGGCTCCAAAATTTGAATATGAATTTTCCTAAAGAAATTACTCCAAATAAAGAAGGGGAGGTGGATTATACCACACTTTTTTTGTTTGTTTTTTCATCATTTTCCTTATCTGGTGTCTGTTTGAAATTTTATTTTTAGGGATTAAATTTTCTGAAATTTCCTAGGTCTATTTAGTGTCATTTTTATTTCTCTGCTCTAACTCTGTGGTTGTATTCACCAGCAGAACCATCTCCAATATTCACTATGAATTATTTTTCTCTTTTCTTAAGTAGCTTTAGGGCAATCGAAGAAAGGACTATCAGTTTACCCTGCAGAACTGTTTTCCCCATAAGTAAAGAAACACATGGATGCATGTTATGATAACTAATTGGAATATAAATACAAGTTCTTCACACATTTAAAAATATCTAGCTACTCACATCCCACACCCCCTTTAATTGCTGTACTCAGGGAAGAACGCTGTGACCTCAAACAAGAAAGTAACCTTTGTTCTCTTATAATATTTTTACAGTATTATAATTCTCACAATATTTTGTTTTCTTACAAAATTCCCATAATACACTTTGATTCATACATCCTAAGGCTCTGCTTTGCATAAGCTTTTATTAAAAAAGCAACTGAGTTTGTGTGTATGGCGATGGAAAAATTGGCAATAGGTATTGGTGATGACTACACACGATTGATGTAACTGGTGTCACTGAATTGTACGTGTAAACGAACATTGAACTGACAAATGTGTTATCTACATTCTTACAATAATAAAAAAATAAAAATAAGCAACCTGGGGATGGCTCAGATTATCCATTCTAATCCAGCTGGTATCAGGGGACACCTGTCTGGTACCAACAAGAGAGGGCTATGAAAATCTTGGTGGGAATACAACACTTGAAAAATATTTCAAGATAGTTTACAGGAGATATTTTCTGAGTGATTCCATTTTTGATCACAATAACTTTCTGATATTAACAATGCTTTATAAATTCCGGCAAAAGCTCATTTATTCTAATTAATTGGAAAGGTCTCTCTAAAGGAAAAATCTGAGCTTTTTATTTTATGTCTTATCAAGAACAAATAGAATCAATTTAATCTTCTTCACAACTTTACATATAAAAGAAAAAAATCTCACAATTGCCATCAAGTTGATTCCAACCCATAGTGACTGCATGTGTTTCAGAGTAGAACTCCACTCCACAGGATTTCAATGGCTGATTTTTGGAAGTAGATCACAAGACCTTTCTTCTGAGACACCTCTGGGTGGATTAGAACCACCAACTTTTCCAATTAGTAGCTGAATGCTTAACTGCTTGCTCCACCCAGGGACTCCCACTTTACACAGTAGCTGGCACAAAAGCGAAGGTTTTCCCTACCTGGTCCACAATTCCTCACTTTGAACCCATATACCCATCTGCCAATGGCACGCTTTGCTGTATTTTAATCACTGGTTTTGTTTCTCTCCTAAGTTTTCAGGGCCTCAAGAGTATTCATTCAACAATTACAGGGGACTCTGTCTTAACTGACCTCCACTTAAATGACATCCTGACTCAGTTTCACCAATACCCTCCACTTACTCACCGATGGCCACAGTGAAGGGAACACCCCCAGCTAATGGTTATTTACATCTAATCAATTAATCCAGCTATGTGATGCTGGCTGGAATCAAATTTCTTTCAGTTATTCATATTCTCCAATCTCAGGTACCATGAAGTGTGTTAATTGTGTTTTAACTAAATAGCAAAACCAGATTATATGATATTTGAATACAGACACCCCACTGGACTGCTGTTGCTAACTTGTAGTTTCCCAGCACAATTACACTAGGAGCAGAGGTCAACAAGTATTACCTGAAAGTTAAAATGACAACTTCTCATCTATTATGACATCTGGCATTTACTCTATCCAAGTAAATTTATATTTCTGAACAACTATAATCAAACCACAGTGTAATGATTCACTCATTCCTTAATTGATTAAACATCAAGCATGAGTTGAGTTCCTACTATAGGGTAGGCACAGGCACAGAGAATGATGATATAAACAAGACACACTCCCTCAAGTGTGGATTCAACACTGGGTGGACTCGAACCTCAAACCTTTCGGTTAGTAGCTGAGTACATTAACCAAAAATATACTACCCCACTTATTGCTAAACTGATTTGAACTATATCCTTCTATTAGATAGAAGGAAATAAGAAACAATTGTAAAAGGAAATGAGAAACAATAGAGATAAAAATAATATATTCTATCTGTATTGTACTTTATAGTTCCCACAGGACTTCATTCACTCATTCAAGAAATATTTATTTAATGCGTACTAAGTGTCAGGTGGAGTCCCTGGGTAGTGCAAACGGTTAATGTTTGGCTGCTGACCGAAAGGTTGGAGGTTAAAATTTACCCAGAGATGCCTCAGAAGAAAGGCCTGGTGATGTACTTCCAAAAAATCAGCCACTGAAAACCGTACAGAGCCCAGTTCTACGCTGACCACTCACAGGCTCATTGATTTGATAGCAACTGGTTGGTTTTTAAGTGTCAGGCACTATGCTGAAGACTGCTGTACTGAAGAGACTTAGGAAGCGAATGATAACTATCTTCAAATATCTGAAAAATCCACTGCCTTAGAGTCAATTTCGACTTATAGCAACCTTATAGGACAGAGTACAACTGCCCCATAGGGTTTCCAAGGCTGTAAATCTTTACAAAAGCAGACTGCCATGGCTTTCTCTCATGGGGCCACTGGAAGGTTTGAACTGCCAACATTTTGGTTAGCAGCTGAGTGCTTAACCACTGCACCATTTGAAAAAATAGGAAAATAGCATTTATGCTAGAAACCCTGGACTGAGTTTTCAAAGTTCTGAGCCCTGGTGGCACAGTGGTTAACAGCTCTGCTGCTAACCAAAAGGTCAGCAGTTCAAATTCACCAGCCGTTCCTTGGAAACTCTATGGGGTAGTTCTACTCTGTCCTATAGGGTCACTATGAGTCAGAATCAACACAGTAGCAACTTTATTTTTTTTTAATTTGTGCTACTGCAGAAGGTAGATTTCGTATTGATGAACAAACTTAAAGTCAACAAGATTTCTGCTGATTATAATGAAAATTTTCTACCAGCTGAGCTGTCCACCAGTAGAACCATCTTATGCTTAAACTTGTTCTTCCCACCTCCTCCCAATTTTCACCTAAATCATTCCTACACGTCCTGCAGTTACTAGCCAAAGTGTTGCTTCTTTTGCAAAGCCCTTCCCGGGCTCCCAAACTAGATTGTTTACTACCGATATCCTTCTAAAGCATCCCAAGTTTACCCTACCACACTTATCACACACAACTATAATAATCTGTAAAGCACTCTGTTCTGTTGGTCTTCCCCATTAGACAGTAAGCCTTATGAAGGCAGGGGCCAGGTCTGTCCTGTTCACCCTTGAAAACCTAGCCCTAGTATAGTGCCTAGTATGTAAGTATCTGGTACAATTGCTGTTTTGTTTGGATGGAGAATCTTGAGAAGGGATACTCCCACTGAAAGGCAGATAGCTTCCATGGTGTCTTCAAATTCTATGATAGCCTTGTAACAGATTCTGATGACAATTTTATTTTTTAAGACTTCTACCACTTTTATGCATTGAGCTATACACATTAAAATTTGAATTTTAAAACGTCTAACCTTTCTCCACATTATTTCTGTAGAGTGTGAGATTCATTATTTAGGAGCATATCTGTCATTTATGTATTTATACGGAATGTAATAATAAGCAAAGTGTTACGAAATTTGTCTTATTCTAACCTTTGGTACTGTGCATGATTTGATTCAAAAGATGCCCAAGGAACAAAAGCAGAAGAGTTTCTCTCATTAACTAATCACAAAGTAAAATAATTGTGTTATATAAACCATGCATTTTCCAGACACTGACACCCAATTGCTTCTTACCTATATCTATCTGTAAAGTTTTCACATAAATCAACTAAGAAAATAACCAAATGGCTTAAATAGGTCACATCTCCCACCTCCTGATCAGTTCACTAGGTATACATACACACACAACATCCTATTTTCAACCTACAGTTACGAACATCTGAGTATCTGCCTCCTCAATAACACCGCACATCTCCTGAGAGGCCAAGGAAATGCTCTCCCATGACTAAGGCTGGAGATCCAACCAGGAACAAAATATCTCTTTTCCAGTTTTAAGACCATTTGAGAAGACAGAAATAGGTGTTGGGTGATTTTTCTGTGGTTTTAAGATATAATACTACCTCTTACAACTAAATCAATTATTTTGGAAACAAACAAAAGGTTACTTGATCCACGTGACTGACTTTATGAATTATGAATATCATACCTAAAAGTCCTGATGCATGCCAATATTTATTTTTTAAATACAGGATAGGTATATAGGATCAAACATCTAAAAGTTTTCTAAAGAATGTGAACAGAGTTAGCAGGACTTTCAGAGGACCACATTTGGACAAAACACTGGAACTGTTATGCTACAGTGATAGAACTTAAACTCGCTCATCATAACTGCATCAGTACAGAGAGCAGTGTCTCCAATATCCAAAACCTGACTTCAAAATCCAATAATTCTAAACTTTCACTAAGAGGAGTGCTGGGCTTCACAACATTACCTCCACCTCAGACTCACAAAGAGCCAGCAAAGGCAATAAAACACAGGCTCTAAACTAAAATTTTTCATCACAGCCATGTAAATAAATGCTAAGGAAAATATGATCAGTGTACCTTAATTATTAGTAAAAATTAAAAGTAAACAAATAGCACAGTCTTACATATCTCTAGGTATCAATTCCCTCCAACTTCAGATGAAACTGAATTAAAAGCTGTCAAGAAAGTATAAAGATTTTTTTAAATTTAGAATTCAGCATAAACTCTAATTTTTAAAGTCCAAATTTTACACAGAACAGTATCTCTGCCCTTATCTTTATAACAAAATACCATCTTACTGACTTTGTACCAAATGTTAAACAATGATTTAGAGAAGGTTTGCTGAATCTCTCTCTCTCTCTAGACCTCTTTAAAGTGTTAAAATGCAAAGATGTCACTCTGAGGACTAAGGTGTGCCTGACCCAAGCCATGATATTTTCAATCACCTCATGTGCATGCAAAAGCTGGACAATGAATAAGGAAGACCAAAGAAGAACTGATGAATTTGAATTACGGTGTTAGTGAAGAATATTGAATATACCATGGACTGCCAGAAAAACCAACAAATCTGCCTTGGAAGAAGTACAGCCAGAAGGCTCTTAGTAGCAAGGATGAAGAGACTTCGTCTCACATACTTTGGACATGTTATCAGGAACGATTAGTCCCTGGAGAAAGACATCATGCTTGGTAAAGGAAAGGGTCAGCAAAAAAGAGGAAAACCCTCAACGAGATGAAATGACATGGAGGCTGCAACAATGGGCTCAAACACAGCAATGATACTGAGGATGGGGCAGGACAGGGCAGTGTCTTGTTCTGTTGTGCACAGGGTCACCATGAGTTGGAACTGACTCGATAGCATCTAACAACAACAACATATATATACAAATATGTGGATATATAGATATTTGTTGAAGGCCTAATCTCTGCCATTCTACAGAGATTAAACACATATAAGCCCTGTCCCCATGGAGCATGCAGTGTGGTTAGTGACGTAGATATCCAAGACACACACATGTGCATATATATGACTACTACAAATTGTGTTAAGAACTATAAAGAAAAAGAACAGAGATAAAGGGGAGAAAAGAGACACGATTTAAATTGGCAGTTCAGGGATGTGATATTTAAGCTGATACTTGGGTATGAGAAGGCTGGCAGAAGGAATGCTTGCCAGGACAGGAGAAAGGGAGATTCTTCAAACCAGTTAATACTCCTTACAATTTAAGGACTATGTTTATTATTAAAATTTTACTGCAATTTAAATGCAGTTTTTAAGTTTAAAACTCATTCTTATCAATACAGCAAATGCAATTTTAGGAAATACTAATTATTATAAACATATTTGTTTCCCTCAGTATTTAAAACTAAACAAAGAATTCTATTCATCACTAATGTAGGAAAATTCCAAGTAATATAAACTAAGATGATATGAATACATTAACCAACTAACCACTCTTAGAAGGCTTTTAAGCTGATGACTTCCACAGTTACTGTACTTACACTTGAGATATATTAAATACACCAATCTCTATCTCAACACGTGAGATTTTATTTTTTATTAAATTTTTTTAATTACCTGACCATAACTTTCTATACCTCCCATATTTTAAAAAGGGAAAGTTACAATTATGGGAATAAAGCTATTATACAATTTGACCTAAGAAGGGTTTGGTATGTGTTTCCATTACCTACACAATCCCACAAAGCTCAGTTTACAGGTAAAATGTAAGAATTCTGTACACTTGCTCTCTCATCCTGTCTTTTCTTCAGGCCTCTCATCACCGCATACTGTGATCACTGCCTTGTCATTGCCTCCTCTCTTCATTTGTCTGGTGCTATCCTACTCTTTTCTCCCTGCATCCTGCCCCCAAGTTTTCATGTTTATTGTATTCTTAAATCATTTTTCTTCTATGTATTTATTTGCCTTTGAGTGTGCCTGTAGTCACAGTCTATCATTGGTTTAGGAGCAAGAGAATACATGATTTTCAAAGCCGTGAATGAAAATTAAAAAACTACGCTTTCTGCCCTGGCTTCTAGTTAGTACACCTGAAAATACAAATGGAACACACCGAGTTTGTTCGAGAAGCCCTATTCATTCATTGGTCCAGTTTTCCTCTTTTCTGATGAGTTTATACACTGTGAGATCAGGAAGCATGCCACTAAAAAAAATTATAGATATAACCTAACTGGCAAATTACAATCTGCTTGAGCATCTGATCGTTCAGTTGCTAAGTAATTTGAGATTGTAAAACAAATTTCTGCCTAAAAGCTCATGTAGGATTCTGGTGACTGAATTTGAAATACGAAGGAAAAAAAAGAAAGAAAAGTCAAGTATCAAAACTTTCTTCTAAGGATTCTCAAATAGGACTGTGATGGATGAATCTAAGAGCCAGTGTTAACTGTTCCTGCTCCACTCTGTGCATGAATTCATCTTAAATGTTGACTAGAAAACTTTTTTACATGTACAATTCAGTGACATTAATCACATTCATCTTGCTGTTCAGCCACCACCACTACCCATTTCCAAATTTTTCCATCACCCTTAACAGAAACTCAGTGTTCCCTAAGCAATGACTGCTTCTTTCCCCTTTTCCTCTCTCCCCTGGTAACCACTAATAAACTTTGGTCTCTATACACTTACGTATTCTAGATATTTCATTTAAGTGGGATCATATAATACTTGTCCTTTTGTGATGAACTTATTCTACCCAGCATGTATCAAGACTTCATTTCTCTTTATGGCAGAGTAATACTCCACTGTATGTATATACCATATTTTGTTTATCCATTCATCTGTTGATGGACATTTAGGTTGTTTCTACCTTTTTATTATTATTAATAGTGCTGTAATGAATATTGCTGTAAAAGTATCTATTTGCATTCCTGCTTTCAATTATTTTGGGTTTATACCTAGGAGTGAAATTGCTGGATCATATGGTAATTCTATGTTTAACTTCATGAGGAATAGCCAAACTGTTTTCCACAGCAACTGTACCATCCCACCAGCAATGCATGAGGCTTCCTACTACTTCTTTTATAGAACACATTGTTCCTGCTTGGCTCTATAAGTAATGGCCCATAGTCAAAATCAATACAACACTGACCCATTTATTATCACACAGCATAAAAACTCCTCCCAAGTTCCTGTTTATGATCCATTTCCACTGGCACAGAGACTCTGCTGTCCAGCCTCTCTCCTCCTCTGTTATTCCCAATCTTTATTCAGGGTCTTCCCCTTGAGCAGAGTTTTCTCTCCCTTTAAATCCAAGCTAGTAGCTCAAATCTCCCTCCTGCACAAAATCTTTCTAACTACACAACCCTTGCTGTTTTCCTTGTCTTCCCACACTAACAGGACACAGAATGTGATGAGTGTAGATGATATTTTGCTTTTACTTTACCGACATTGCCCTTCCTGCTAGTAAATTTGAGTATCTTTATATGTGTATTGGCTATTTAGATTTGCTCTTCTGTGAATCATCTATTCATCTTATTTGCCCATGTTAGCCTTTTTTAACTTTAAAAAGCTTTTGTATATTATTAAAACCTTCTCATCATACACACTACAAACATTTCCCAAATATATGAAGACTGCTTTTCATTTTTTATATTTTAAAACACTAGTCTTAGACACTTCTTTTTCCATGTAAACTTTGTTTAATTTATTCAAATATTTAATTTTATTCTAAGTTTTGAAAGCATGTTTGGATTCTAATTGAAAATACATGGAATTTTTTTAAATTAATTTTGGAAAAATTAACATTTTTATGATAGTAAGACTCCCCAGCCAAGAGCATAGTATGTCTTCTTATTTGTTCAGATCTCATTTGATGTTCTCCAGTAAGATTTCATAGTTTTCATCTCTCCATTTTAAAATGTAATTCAATTAACTTTTGCAACTTAAGGAATGGATATTTTCCAAGTTGAAAACACTACCAGTATATAAGAACTATTCTTTGATCTCATTTTATTGACTTTATAAATGTTATCTTTTTCCATTGAAAGAGTTTTTAATTTTTATATAGTAAAATATGCCTACCTAGTCTTTTACAGCTTCCTGGTCTCTGGTATTGTTTAAGAAAAACTCTGCTGTCCCTGTACAGCATAGATAGTCTTCTGGATTTTAAGATTTTAAAATTATTTTATTGTTTATGTTCAAGTCTTTAGTCCATCTGGAATACATTTTTGTACATCGTTTAAGATTTGGGTCCAATTTTACTTTTACCGTGATGGATGGCCAGTTATGTCAGCACCATTTATTAAATAATCCAACTGTTTCTCCATGATCTGAACCAACACTTTTATCATATATTAAATTCTTATGCATATTGGAATCTATCTCAGGATTCCCTATTCCATCCTACTGATCATTTTATCTCTCACTATACCAATTTCATATTGATTTAATTTCAGCAGTTTTATATTACGTTACAGTAACTGGGAACTTAAGTTCCCCTTCACTGGTCTTCATTTTCATACTTTTAAAGGCTATTCTCAGGCATTTCCTATACATACAAACTCTAAGATCATTTTATCCATATTAAAAAAAAACCTGTGGTTTCTAATTGAAATTGCATGACATTAGTATATTAATTTTGGGATAATTGAGATGTTTATGCCATGGAGACTCTCAGCCAAAAACATAGCAAGTTTTTTTAATTTTTTTCCAGATCTTGTTTTATGTTATTGTTAATATTTTAAAGTTTTCTTCATTTACATCACCCCAATTTTATTTTGTGATTAAATAAAGCATTTAAAACTCAAGAAAATTGGTATTTTTATTACTAAGTTTAAAATTATATATGTGTGTATGAGTGAATACTTATGTGTGTGGAAAATAGATAATAGAAACACAATTATTTGGTATGACTATTGCTGAATTCTAGAAACCCTGGGAAATGTGACAATATGACTAAACTCATTGAAAAAGTTTAAAATTCAGGACTGGAGAAAAGAAAACTTTGTCGTACGCTTAAAATTACACTTTTTTTCCCTTAGTGAAATCAATCCTATCTGAAATGGTTTCAGAAATAGTATCTTTGCCTTTTTTTTTTTTTTTTACAATTAAAGATACTATCTAAAATGAAATACTATTTTCCTATGCTTCTAAAATAAAATCTCTGAATAAAGTCATTATGGAATCACCACTACAGTCTTACTTGACTAGAAAGTTTAGAAGCTTCTACAGCATGTTCAAAATCTGGTCTTCCAATTACAGCAGGCTCCTTATTCATTTCTCCTTGTCCTTTCTTGTATTCTGCCTAAAATGAATAAATAAAAGAATGTTGAGTATTTCTACTTTCCAATGAAAAATTACATTGGCATTAGCCAAAATAAAGTATAATAAACCCTCAACCCCCCAAAAAATATTCCTTACAACTTAAGAAATACTGAACAAATACTGACTACTAAAAGCAGTAATTATAGTGTGGATAGTTAAAAGAATTAAACATTTTACAATAAAATAATTACTAATTTTGAGTTGATGTGCCCAGTCATTATCCTTTTTATATTTATATATAAATACTGTGCAAAAATATGGGAACTGTCTGGATAATTGAGACCCAGTAGTCTGCATATAGATAGCTTATTCCTAGGAACTGCTCTGACCATGTTTGGTTAATCTGCAGTTGAGTTTAGTAAAATAATAATTTTTAAGGTGAGTTTAGCCTATGTGATTCAAACAATTGGTTCAAATTAGATTTTCATTTTTAACCAGAGCCTTGGTGGCACAGTGGTTAAGAGCTTGGCTGCTAACCAAAAAGTCAGCAGTTGGAATCCACCAGCTGCTCCTTGGAAACCCTATGGGGCAGTTCTACTCTGTCCTATAGGGTCATTATGAGTCAGAATCGACTCGATGGCAACAGGTTTAGTTACGTTTAATTTGTTGTTGTTAGGTGCCATTGAGTCAATTTCGACTCACAGCAACCTCTGGGGACAGAGTCTAACAGCACCATAGGGTTGTCTAGGCTGTAATCTTTAGGAGAGCAAATCGCCAGGTCTTTCTCCCGCAGAGCTGGTGGGTGGGTTTAACCCACCAACCTTTCAGTTAGTTAGCAACAAAACACTTAACTGTTGTACCACCAGGGCTCCTTTATGTTTAAGTAAAGCAGTATTAATTAACAAGGGTGTCTTAGGATAAAGGCAAGTCATGACTTGAAAGAAATGTACAAGGGTAAGTGGTGGTGAAAGAGAATCTGCACAATTAACAGTAACAAGATAAAAATAAGTGAAGTTCTTTGGGACAGGGTGAGGTGAGAGATAATGATGGGGCCAGATGACCGACAACCTTGACTATGATTTTATACCTGAAGCATACTTATTTCTCCAAAAGTATAACATTAACCATAGTCGAGTTTGGGGAATTTCTACATGAATAATTTACATAGCCAAATAGATAATTTAGATAAAAAACTGAGATGTCATTAATTCAGATTAATCAAACTAATTAAAATAACCATCCAACTACCAAAGCCCCATTTTGCATCGTGCAAAAATAAGAAATCTTTTCTATTCAAATCAAAAAAAAAAAAAAACCCACGGCCATCGAGTCGATCCCGACTCATAGCGACCCTATAGGACAGAGTAGAACTGCCCCATGGGATTTCCATGGAGTGGCTGGTGGATTCAAACTGCCAGCCTTTTGGTTAGCAGCCGTAGTTCTTAATTTAAGATTAGGAAAGAGAAATTACATTGCTTATGATCTTGGATAGCTGGGTTGCCATCTTGATATCTGGTCTTTCAAGTTCCACGCTATACGTGTGTGTGTCCTGCACATCTTTTCGATAAGAAATCTGATCAAAGAGACAGTTTTGATTTTAAAAAAGAAAGAAAAGAAATTAGTAATATCAAATAGCTACTACCCTTAATGTCCATAAAATGATTTATCCTTGCCATGATCATCGATTAGAGAGCACAGTGATTTTAAGTTGCTTTTTTTTAAGCTTTTACGCACAACATTATTTGGATAGATATGTTAACTCTCTGTACTACACCTAAGACTTACCAACATTATTACATTTAAACTGAATTTATACAACATAAGGCCAAGACCTCAGCACAAAACCAATCTTAAAGGCTTTTACATATACCACCTTCATACACGTCTTTCATATAAGTGTATATATCACATACAAAATATCTTCATCTAGGACTTCAGCTTTGTCATCACACATTCTCCATCCTCACTGAATGTAGAGTAAGTCCCAGTGCACAAATATAGAAAATTACTTCCTAAGAGGCAGGGAGTAATGTGCTACAACGCTCCACCTATCACCCTCTCAACCACACCCTTTTCCCTTTTCTGACTGGACTATTCAAATGGCCACCTCTAGGAGGCCTAGTCATGAATACTGATAGTTTTTGGAAGGACTTGATTCTCCCAAAATAAAAACAATTACATTAGGGAACATTCTTCCCCTGAATTCATGTTAGGCATAATCAAACCAAAGTGTAGCAAACGAAGGTTTAAAGAGAAAAATACATACAAAATTTGCCAAATGTACTTTAGATCACAATGGTTATTTAGAGTAATTTGAGTGGTAAGTGGGAAAAGAGACCAGAAGTGAATTGGTATACCGTCCAATGGTCAATATCTCATCAGTCTATCTGTCCACTTCTTCTCTACTGCCTGAGATGAGTCATGAACTGAGGTAATAACTAGCTATTTTCCAGATGTAATTTTATTTGGCAATATCACCAGGGGCTTGGCCAACTTGTCCATTATATTCTATTCTATTACAGTTATAATGTAAAGTGTGTAGAAATGGTCATTTTAAAAACCTGGCTTCACAGCATGATGAATGTAATCAATGTCACTGAATTATTAAAAAAAAATCCGTTGCCATAGAGTCAATTCTGACTCATAGCAACCCTACAAGATAGAGTAGAACTGTCCCAGAGGGTTTCCACGGCTATAAATCTTTACGGAAGCAGACTGTCACATCTTTCTTCTGCAGAGTGCCTAGTGGGTTTGAACTGCTGACCTTCTGGTTAGCAGCCCAGTGCTTAACCACTGAGCCACCAGGGTTCCTTCACTGTATTATACATGTGAATAATGTTGAATTGGCGTATGTTTTATTATATATATTTTACAACAATTGAAAAAAAAAAAAAAAAACCTGGCTTCACTTTTCAAAGCATAGAAAGGTAGAACACAGAAACGTATGACAGGACATTTGCACAAAATGCACCTTTTGAACAAAAACAAGTATTTCTAACATTGATGCAAACTTTCTGCAACAGTATCATCAGGGGGTACTTATCAGAAATTTAGATTCCTGAGGTCCATCTCTGACCATCTATAACAGAATTTCTCTGAATGGGGCCCAAGAATCTGCATTCTAATGATCTTCCCAGTTTACTGCTATAAGCCACTTTTCTAGATAATACTCATATTGCTTGTTATTTTCCTTTCAAACTTGCAGTTCTTTCTTACTTTTTTCAAAACTAGTATCAGATGCAAGAAATGATATTAATATCTCTATAGGCTCCCTATGCATTATATTATTTTATTTCAATGAAACATTTGCATATACTTCTAGTTACTCTTTTAACAGCTTGCATTTGCCTCACCACCAAGGTTATTTTTTAAACTACATTTATAATCAAAAATCTGTCCAAGTGAACACAGCTTAAACACAATTTTGACAGTATTTATATTTTTATAAGCTTTACCTTAAAAAGTAACGTCAGGTAGGTTTTGTGCACACAAGTAGCAAAAGAAACTTAAAAATGAGCTGAAACCTGAGTTATTTTGTTCAATGAATTTTAAATGTTTAGCGATTAAAATAGGCCAATTTCATTGGTTTCAAAAAGCAAGACACTCAGCCGCAAATGACGGCCGATCAACCTCAGCCTACAATGAGTTAAATACATGCTGTGTAAACAAAAACTGGCTCTCAGGTGAAAACAAACCAAAATTATTCCCCATCTACAGACTGTTCCTAAGTTACTACATTCATATAAAAACCATAGAGGGGCCTGTCTTTTTGTTTAGAAAAAAATGAGGGGAAAAATGGAGACCCTTAACTTTTTGAAAAGAACAGCAACCTTTCAGAAATCTACACTTTACATGGGTTACCTAATTATATGCTGTTCAGCCTAATGACTGTGTGAAGAGAGGTGAACAGCACAAAGGCGGCAGGAGTACGACATTGAATAGGGCCCCATCATCCATGTAAATTGCAAATTAGAGGCCAGCACATGTGACTCAAAACAAATATTAAGATTGACGTGAGGTGCAAATTCAAACAAGAGGACACCGCGGAGCCACACAGGAGAAAAGCACGGGGAGCCTGGTTACTAGTCAGATGGTCTAGAATATCACTGCCTGGGGATATTCTGCAGGAAAGGTGGCTAACACTGGGGGACGTTCAAGAGTAACAAGTTCCTGATGTTCACAGCCTGCAAGGATGACTGAACACACAAGTTATGGCAACATGGCTCCCTGAGTAGACTACTTATCTTCTAACACCTAATCCACTGCTTAGGTTTGAAGCTCACCTGACATTTCTTAAATGCCTGCAATATATATCTGCTCCATTCTGAAGCCTGTCAGAACCCTGGGAGAATGAACACGTGACAGAGCAGAATAGAGGTTTGTCAGTGGGAGGTCAAAGAATAAAACAGAAAAAAAAGTTTCTTAATTCCTGAATAAATTCAGGTCTTAATTTCCAACTCTACTGGAATAGTGGGTTGGCCTCTAGTCTTCAGATAATCTTCTTATGACAATATAATGTCCAATATAATATTGTTTTGAATAAGGTGAGAGAGAGAAAAGATTCCTGAAAATCATCAACCCAGGATGGGTACAAGCTTGAGGGTCAATGTTGGATTGTTACCTGATTTAACATTTTCCTCCCTACTGTGTCCTCAGAGCATAGCAAAGAAGCCTGAAGAAGTAGTAGTATGTAGTAGTAGGAATGGCCTCCATTTTAGACCATTTATTATATACCAGGCACCAAGCGAAGAAGGGGCCCTGGTGGTGCAGTGGTTAAGCACTTGACTGCTAACAGAAAGGTTGGTGGTTCAACCATTCCATGGGAGAAAGATGTGGCAGTCTCATTCCATAAAGATCCAGCCTTGGAAACCCTACGGGCCAGTTCTATCTTTTTGTTTGTTTACCAAGCTAAGGAGGGTAGCCTAGGTGGCACAAAGGATTAAGTGCTCAACTACTAGCAGAAAGGTTGGCAGTTCAAACCTACCCAGAGGCACTTGGAAGACAGGCCTGGCGATCTGTTTCCAAAAGGTCACAGCCTTGAAAATTCTATGGAGCAATTCTACTCTGCACAGACGGTGTCTTCATGAGTTGGAATCAACTCAACAACAACTAACAATAACAATGCTAAGGACTTAACATGCACTGTTCTTTCATGCATTTCTTAAATGTAGGACTGTGAATTTTTTTAAACAACCATAATATCTGTTAAACCAAGGTCTCTTACTACTGGTCTATTTCAAATTTTTCTTAATTTTTAACTATTTATTCTCACTAAGACATTAAAATAACTTTAGCAAATTCCACAAAGGAAAAAGAATGGATTTTTTAATTGGGACTTCATTAAACCTATAAAATGATTTAGGGAAAAGTAGTATCTTATCTCAACAATACGTCAGTCTTTTGAAGGCAAAAATGCTATAATTCTCCATTTAAATCTTCCAATGAAGCTCAATGAAATCTTTCAATAAAGTTTCATCATTTTCTTCTGTAGGTCCTACACAAGCCTATATAATAATTATCATATAATTGTCATTTCTGTACATTTATCTAGTGCCCAAGATAATCTAATTCTGTACATTTAACAGTATGTAACCTCACCTGCAAATAGTGATTCTGGTTTCTTTCTCAGGAACATCCAGAAGTATTACTTCTTGATCTCTTCCTTCTTTTTTCACTATATTTGTTTATTTGCCCTTTTCCATGTATCCTGGACCGTTTTCCTAAATCATTCCTTTATAGTGGGCATGTGTTCTTTTTTTTTTTTTTGTCTGCTTAGTATGTTTTTTATTTGGAAACTGCCTTTTCCTTCCCTAGGTGACTTGGTGGGACTGGCAAATGCAGCCTACCTTCCTGGAGACAGGAGTGGTCATGTGACTCAGGCTGTCCAATCAGATACCTCATCCCTTCAGAAACCAGGGTAAATAAAAAGGCAGAAACAGAACCCAAGCAAAGCAGAATCGTTTGAAGGATCTGAGGCTTAGACAGAAAGAGCTAATTTTCTTTTCTTTGGCATCAGCAGCC
>NW_004444011.1:7909027-7910414 GCF_000243295.1 Trichechus manatus latirostris | reverse complement strand
TCTCTTATCAATCTTAAACCATCCTAGAAAAGTGCTTTGGCATTGCCATATGTTTATACATTTGGGTTAGAACGTAAAACCTCACTCAGCTTTTATTAAACACTGACCTATTGCAATTTAACATCAAATAGCTGTTGTCAACCTGCAAAGAGATGCTGGTGCAGACCTCAGCACAGCTGGGTGGGCTCTGGGGGTGCAGAGCCAGCAAAAGCCCCATTCGGTAAGAGAATGAGTGATAGGGACAGGCTCTGTGTCAGATGACAAGGATGTTTCAAGATACTTTCCAAAGAAAGGATTTCTTGACCCAACTAGGACTTTATCTTAATGTAACCTAATCCATGAAGAACCTGACAAACTGTTCATACATTCTTTCGGAGAGCAGAGAATGCATGATGAGGAGACAAATAAGCTTCTCCTTGGATTTCAGGAAGAAATTATTCTTGTAGGCCATCAGGATAGTGGCAATTGAGCAAATGCATGGAAGGGTTGATGTAGCTGCTAACTTACAACCAAAGAAGAACTGAATTTTCAACAGGGCAACTTCCTCCCTCTAGTCTTCTGCTTCTAGGTCAGCCATTAGATATCTATTGCTTTCATATTCCCCACGGGTCTAAGAAGTTTGCCAATTTGCTCCCCACAGAAATCCAAAAGAAACAGTGATGGAGTTTGTCTTCTTCCCTGGGACACTGAGTCCAATGTGTGTTTTGGGTATTTTGTTTCCCCAGTTCTTGTGCAATTCTAGACTGAAAACCATGTGAATTCAGCATCAAGTCAAGGAAGCGCTAGGAAATGCTAGTAACTCTATCGGTTTAAAAGATCCATATGTGTCTTGTCCAAAGCAGAATTTTCAATGTGTGAAAGTGCCTGACATTTTAAAAAGGCATTCAATGAGGTTTTGAGGACTTTTGACAGAATAGCTCATATGTACCTGTGAACAATGAGAAATAAAAACAAAAGAAATTTAAAATTTCCTTTTTGAATATATGTTGCCGTAATATTTAAATTTGAACAAAATATTCGTAAGCTCTGATGTGGGTTAACTAAAAATTTTTAAGAAAACTATGGTGAATGAGCTTCCTTACGTTGCTCTGGTGTTTATTGACCTCCATGGCATGTTTGACTTCAGGCGGCTCCTTCATGTGGGCATAATCTGAGAATCCCTTGGCAGCATCATGTTTTTGCTTGTAGGCAACCTTAAAAAACACAAAAAAGATTGTCAGTTTTATTTACAGGTATATTAAATTCTTACCTGTTTCTATAGCAGAATCCTGATCAAAAGGCGGAAAAATGCAGAACAAAATTTCAAAGCTCAATGGAATACATATTTTCTGGATCCAATGAGGCTAGATGAACTCACAAAACTATTGCCCTGAGATCATCTTTAAAC
>NW_004444011.1:7907865-7908927 GCF_000243295.1 Trichechus manatus latirostris | reverse complement strand
GTCTGAGTCTTTCTGAAAGTGAAGTCGTATAGAAGCAAGCTGAGCCAAAGGATGGAGAGACAGGCAGCTATCTGGTGACACTGTGAATCCTCTGGATTCAGCTATACCGAAAGGTTGCTTGAATTTTCCAGTTACGTAAACCAATAAATTCTTATTTTTTACTTGAGCTAATTAGAGATACATTTCTGTCACTAAATCTAGGCAGTCCTGACTAAATAGCCTCCATTTCATGTTTTTCTGCGCTGTCAAATCTGTTCTTTATTGCTTCCAATAAAGATTTTAATTCTACCAAAATTTGTCTTTGTATTTATTCCTTACCTCATCATGTTCACTTTGCTGCTTAGCTTATATTTTCGTCTCATTTTATTGTCCTTGATAAATGAGTTAATAAACTAGAGAGAGGCAAAACCTCCACAATGAGTGTCCTCAAAGTTAAATTCAAATATTTGGAGAGGCAAAGATTGAGTGCTTTGAAGAAGCTGGAGACAGACAGACACCTGTGGGAGCTAAGGGCAGTAGGAACAAAGACCTTAACGGAAACAAATCCGACTAGCACAGAACTATTCTCTTTGCTGCTCTGCTGATGGGTTAAAACAAGTTTCTTGCTGAGAAGAAACTACACAGGACATATATTTTTTAGGTTTGTGGAACAGAAGTATGTAGTATAACCCGTATATAGTTATAATCTTGAAGCACTTGTTCAGTCTTCGTCAAGAAATCCTTTGTCATCATCATAAACTCTTACATTAGAGAAGTCTTCCAGGTATTTTCAAATAGGCATGTGGACCAGAAATTCTATCTTACTGGGGCTTATTTCTGTCTAGCCATGCAGCACTTAAAAAAAACTCCTAAATTATTAAATTGCAGCTAGCATGTTTCTATAAGAAAATATAAATATTTTAAAGATAGGTAAATGTAGGATCTGACACTTAACAGAAGACAAAAATGTTTTCAATCTTCTAAAAGACAGTAAAATATGGAGTTGTATCTAGGACAGTTTATCATCATTATTATTGTCATTGTTTATAAAGATTTTATAGTTGATAAAAAGGTTTCTTTTTT
>NW_004444011.1:7903528-7904604 GCF_000243295.1 Trichechus manatus latirostris | reverse complement strand
TTTCATTTATAGCTGTTACTAAGTACCACTTTAGAATCAAGCTAACATCAAATTGGAGGTAGCTGAACTTTAATTTATCATATTAATTTTCTGCCTTAAAATAGCTAATGGAAAAATATGTCAAGCTAATAAATTTCCTGGTAAGTTTGATTTCTTAGGATTTGTCATTATCATGTGGCATTTCCCTAGGCTAATACTGTTCTCTACATACATTGAAAACTAAGATTGCTATGGTACCAGACACGTAAATAGTGGAGGCCACTTGCCATAGTCTTGAATACTTCATATATAAACATGTTTATTTAAGTCATATATACATTCATCTTACATAATGGATCTTGTAGCATATTTTTATATCATATATACACACATGTAAGATGTACATATATATTTTTAACACACATTATATTTAATAAGTACCATATAGATAGTACAGATACCTCTGAAACTCCTGGAAGAGGATCCTGGGGATATTACAGATAAAAAACATAAACTCTCACAAAATTCCTCAGTTCAGAGGCCTAAGTAGCCTGTGTTACTTTTCTGATAAGGATTACTTAGCCTCTGCCTGAAGCTGCCCTAGTGAGAAGGATCTCACCACTTCATGGTACCAGTTGCCATCCAGTCAACTCGACCCATGGGGACCCGATATGTGTCAGAGTAGAACTGTGCTCCATAGGGTTTTCAATGGCAGATTTTTCAGAAATGGATCTCCAAGGCCTTTCTTCTGAGGTACCTCCAATCTTTGGGTCAGTAGCCACATGTATTACCATTTGCCCCATCGAGGGCCTCCCTTCATGGCACAGTTCATTCCATTTTCAGAAGCTTTCTTTGTGACCTTTGTCTATAAAATTTTTTAATGAGGGATATTTAATAAAATGGTCTTCTAAAAATTCCACATCTCTTAAGGCATTTCTTATTAGTTATTTTTTATAAGGAAATATAAATCTAGCAAACTTCACCATACCACTCTAGTTGAATTTAAGCATCTGAGAATATTTACAAAGTGATTTTAAGATAGTATTTTATTACAACTTCAAAAGTTTAGGACAATTTTTATCCTTTTTTTTTTTTTT
>NW_004444011.1:7895663-7902449 GCF_000243295.1 Trichechus manatus latirostris | reverse complement strand
ATTCATCATTGTTCTTTACTGTTGCAGAATATTCCATTGTGTGTATGTACCATAGTTTGTTTATCCATTCATCTGTTGATGGGCACTTAGGTTGTTCCATCTTTTTGCTATTGTGAATAATGCTGTAATGAACATGGGTGTGTATATGTCTATTCATGTGACAGCTTTTATTTCTCTAGGATATATTCCTAGGAGTGGGATTACTAGATCATATGGTATTTCTATTTCTAGCTTTTTAAGGAAGTGCCATATGGTTTTCCAAAATAGTTGTACCATTTTACATTCCCACCAGCAGTGCATAAGTTTAGGACATTTTTCATTAGAACTTGGAACTCTATTAAATTCTACAATTTGTCTAATGCTCTAATTTGTTGTTATTGTTGTTAGGTGCCATTGAGTCGGTTCTGACTCATAGTGACCTTATGTACAACAAAACAAAATGTTGCTTGGTCCTGCGCCATCACTATATCAGACAATGTTCCACTGCTATTCATAAGATTTTCACTGGTAAATATTTTCAGAAGTAGACTGCCAGGTCCTTCTTCTGTCTTAGTCTAGAAGCTCTGTTGAAATCTTTCCACCATGGGTGACCCTGCTGGTATTTGAATACCAGTGGCGTAGCTTCCAGCATCACAGCAACATATAGCCACCACAGTATGACAAACTGACAGACGAGTAGGGGAATACTCTAATTTAGGTTACCACAAACCTGATACTATTAGGACACATAAAAGGATAGTGGTTTAATTATCACAAACACTGTCAAATACATCTACTACTTTCTTGCCTCTCTTACTACCAGGTGTGATCGTTAAGGTTGCATGTCAGCTTGGCTGAGCCATGATTCTCAGTGGTTTGGCAGTTATGATGTAGTTTGGCGGTCATATGATGATGTGATCATTTCCATGATGAGATTTGATATAATGTGATCACATTCATGATAGGATCTTCTGTGAGAAGCCAATCAGTTGAAAGTAGGGTTTCCTCGAGGCCGTGGCCTACATCCAATATAGGTGGACACTCTGGCAAGGCTCATGGGCTTTTGCTGGCTCTGGATCCTGCAGCTCGCTCCTGTTCACCTGACCTCCAGTTCTTGGGACTTGAGCTAGCAGCTTACCTGCAGTCTTGCCTGCAGATCTTGGGATTTGTCAGTCTTCACAGCCTGTGAGCCAGAGCTCTGCTGTCCGACTTGTCGATCTTGGGTTCATCAGCCCCTGCAGCTAAGTGAATCAGGAGAAGCCCCCAGCCTCGCCCACGAACTTGGGACATTGCAGCCTCTACAATCGCATGAGCCATTTCCTTAGTACAAATATCTCTCTGTATATATTTATACGCTTTACTGGTTTTGCTTCTCTAGAGAACCCAGCCTAAGACACCAGGTAAAGGTTCTAAGAATTAAAATGCCGTCAAAAATAAAATTAAAGTATATAAATGTAAATAAATCTTATTAGAATTATGTAAATCATTGAAAGAGATACCTGATACAGAGTCCGGGTTTTTCCTTAATAACAAATTCAGTGACTAATTACAGTGGGAGCATTGTTATTATAGAGCACATACCTATCTTTCCCAGCGGTATACATTCTAATATATGATAACACATGTCAGCAATGTAAGTGAATTCCTATTCTGGCAAAAAAAAGATTACAAAATGTACAATATAGGTTATTATTATATGTTAATTTCTATGTTGCATGTAATTATGTAAGTATAAAATAAGAATAGATTTTTTCTTTTATTACATAATTGTTGCTTGTCACATATCAAATATTGGGTTATAATTATTTGCTTTATGGAATAGTCCATAATATCAGTAAATAGTTGGGGTGACCAGATGTTGGCAGGAAAAATAAAGGGCGTATTAGTCATGGTCAGCCATGCAGAACTTCAACATTGACATCGTATATTTTTAGCCTCATGTTACATTGCTGAGATTAGCTTACTGCCAAATTGGGTACACAGTGGATGTTTACATTTGTAATAATCAAGTACTTAAAGATGTTCTGCAAGGATAACTATGCTCAGTATTTTTCGAGAGTACTCTATTTTCAGAAGGCGCAGTAGTTAAGGGCTTGGCTGCTAACCGAAAGGTCAGTGGTTCAAACCCACCAGTTGTTCCGGAGAAAGATAAGGCAGTCTGCTTCTGTAAAGATTACAGCTTTGAAAACCCTAAGAGGCAGTTCTACTCTGTCCTATAGGGTCGCTATCAGTTGGAATTGACTCAATAGCAATGAGATTTTAATCTATTTTCAGACTCTTAAATTTATCTAGGTATCCTCTACTAAAAGGTAAAAAGAGTCCACAGAAAGAAGTGAACTTGTCTAATAAGAAAAAGTGGAGTAGGAATGGTAGAAAAGGTGGTATGGCTAAAAACCCAGACTCTGGAGCCAGACTCATGTTCATGTAAAAGACTCTGCCATGGACTGGCTGTCTGATGCTGGGCAAGTTACATAACCTCTCTGTGCTCCAGTTTCCAGATCTTTAACATAGGGTTGTTGTGAGTATTAAATGATGTAAATATATGTGAAATGCATAGAACAGCATCTGGCACATAGTAAGCATTTCCATGTGTCTGTTATTATTTTTAAACTAAAATTTAGCATGAAGAATGTAAACTACGTAAAAGAAAGAATTTTCTTAAAAGGAAAGAAAACAAAGAAATTCAACAAGTATCCATTCGATAAGTATTTACTGAACACTCCCTCTGTTGCAGGCACTGTTCTAAAAGCCCAAGGTAGAGCAGGGAACAAGACAGCTGAAGTACCTACTCTCATGTAGCTTATAGAGACAAATAACATATAAATAATATAACAAAAATAAATCAGACTGCACTATGAAGGAGACAAAACAATAAGTGAATAAAGAGGTGAAATATTCTACTTTTAAATTCCATTTTAAGAAATACAATAGATTTAAATACATAAAGAATGCCTTATGTGTTCATGTCCTATTAAGGAAAAATTACTCCTAAACTACTATATTCAAAATAAGTTTACATGATGACAGTTTTTAAGTTCTTACTGCAACTTATGGTCACTAAAATAGCTGCGTCCACTTGATGGAGGCTCCTTTGGGCAGCCAGAGCCCAGAGAAAAGGAAATTCGGGAACCACCGGTGTAACTGGTAAAGCACAGACTGGTGAATCTCAAATTCAACCATTAACTCTTTATGTGACTGCTAACAAGCTATTGAAACCTTCTCCACGTTGGGAATCACAAGTTAATCTGAGAACAGTTTAATATTTTCCCCAATAATTTCATCTAAGTAAACTGTCAAAATGAGATTAAAATATGCCCTATACAGGCACAATGCTGAATGGGGCTAGGAAAAACAGCACTGTGTGACTGACATAAGCTTGCATGTTCTTTTCATTTTCTATGATTCCACCAGAGACTATGGATAGCACATGAACCAATTGTTTCCAACTTTCATTCAGTATTTCATACCCAAGATAAACAACTTTAAAATAAATAAATAATTTATATTAGGTTATAAGTATGATCTACATAATTATATAACAATTTAGGAAAATGATACCTTACTCTGAAGCTGTGTAACTTCTCTTGCAAAGACACTGTCAATTGTGGCTGGCATCTGCTTATAAAGAGAGTTGGAAAGGTCTGCCTTAATGGTGCCTTTGTATTTGGCCTGGGGGAAAAAGGAAAAGGAAAAAATATAAATAAATGTTCCTTATTTCTTTTACCGTGAATATAGAAAGAGAATAAAAAGAAACTTTCTTCAGAAATAGAACTGATTTAAAAAGCTAAAAACCATTTTAGATACTGGATCTGACAAGCATATTCTAAAGAAATATATAATAAATCCAATTTATCATGGAGAAAGATTTAGATGAGACAAGCCATAAAATAATAACTTTTCCGTTTAAACTCATGCACATTTCTAAAAGTAAATTTATTTGTATGTATAGACAGCTTCATTTATTTGGTCAGTGAAGAAAAGATCTGAGAACAATGGAACATTTGAGTTGTTGAAGAAAATCCAAGTCATTAGAATTTACTGTCTAGAACCTGAATAGAAAGGACAGTGTTCCTTCATTTTAGTCTTCTTAACCTCTCTCTACCACAAGGGTGATACTGTTGCTGTTCTTAGTTGCCTTTGAGCAGGCCTCCAACTCACGACAACCCCATGCACAACGGAAAGAAATGCTGCCTGGTCCTGTGCCATCCCCATGATCAGTTGCAGACTGGACCATTATGATCCACGGGATTCTCACTGGCTGATTTTTGAAAGTAGATCGCCAAGCCTTTCTTCCTAGTGTGTCTTAATCAAAAGCTCTGCTGAAACACGTTCACCATCACAGCAACATGCAAGACTCCACTGATGGATGGGTAGTGGCTGTACATGAGGTGCACTGGCAGGAAATTGAACTCAGGTCTCCTGATGGAAGGTGAGAATTTCACTGCTGAACCACCACTGTCCCCATGTAATGGGAGATGGAGGTGCTTCTTGTTGTTTCTGTGCCTGCCTCTCCATCCAAGTCTGCACTGTCTCTAGAGATTTCACTCATTATTCATAAAGAGAAACACCCATTCACCATTTCCTCTCTGGAAAAATAGCTTCAAGGGAACACAACAGATTGCCCACTTCCCTTTTTTTTTTTCTTTTTTTTGGCTCGACAGTTTTAACTCTTCAGGAAAAAAAAAATCAATTAACTGTTGAGAACACTGAGAATTTCTCTGCACATGAGAAACACATAGCTAAGACATAATAAACAATATTATGTTTTTTCACACTCTGTAGGTAAGTCCCTAATACGACTCCCACTAAGAACTAGATTTTAGTTGATTTATTGAGTACATACCCTGTATAAGTCTTTGTGTTCCAGAAATATTCTCTGAATTCTGTTACTTAATAAAAGAAATGCTACCAATTTTCTTCAAAATTTTTTTGTATTAGCAAAAATAATTTGAAGAACATGTTGATCTTTTCCCAACATAACTAATGAGACACTAGAGGTCAGTCATTTACAACACTATTTTATTCATTCTCTTCAAGTTTATCTCTTCTAAATGATCTATTCACAGACCACAGCAACGCCTCATCAAGGAAATCACTGTTAACATTTTTGTGCTTTAGAATGCAACATAAATTGCAGTCCTAAGTCCTCTCAGACTGTATGATTTTTCAGCCAGAAAAATGAACCTAGCGCATTTCTCACTCTGTGGTTTCATAATAGATATCTCTCTTGACCTGAGTTTTATTCCTTTCAAAAATAGTTTAAATTGATTTAAAATTATTTACCAAAGATGACACATTTTATGGAACTGGCTGGTAAATTTTACTTATCTTCAAAATGACATTCAATGGTTTATATCTCATAAGTCTCTTAAGAAAGAAAACAACGGAATGGTTAAAATTAACTATTTTTCCAGTGCTTTCTACTTTACTGTATAAAAATATTCCTTCTCAAGAGTAATTCTATAAAAATAAGAAAGGGCTGGAGTCAGAATATAGACGTATATAATAAAATATATCAACTATATTATATCAACAAAATATATCAAAATATATCAATTTCTATATGAGTTAATTGACACCATGCATAGAGGAGTACTGGGTTTATATAATTATAAAGCTAGCATTATAAGCTATTACAGTTGTTAGATTTCTTCAACGTTTCTCACAATATCTATTACACAGCACAAAGTGCTATGATAGTTCTTAACCATGGCTGCATATTAAATCAACAGGGAACTCTTACAAAATACTGATACCTGAGGCACCAACCCAGACTAAATCAGTACTTCTGGAGTACAGGGTCTGGGAACTTGTGTTTTTAAAAGCTCCACGTAATTCTGATGTAGCAAGAGCAGAAATAAATAAGCGTAGATGTGAGAAATGGAAAGGGGAAAGAGGGACCCAAAGGTCTGCCAACACTTCCCCTCCCCTGCAAATTCTGATCTAACCTGATTTTCCTTCATTTAAACTCAGCCTCGTAATTTGTTTCCTAAGCCAAATGATTTGAGATCAACTATAAACACAACTGTGAGAAATTTCAAGCAAGATGCTCATTGAAAGGAATACAGAGATTATTGGGAAAAAAAATATTGTTAAGGCCCCCTATGGATTATCTTAAAAATTGTTGTTATATTTCCTTTAAACGTGTGGATTTTTGTTACATATTATGTAGGCTATATTAAGGTATATGTGAAAAAAATTTCGTTTTCTACTTTTTTTGAAAAAACTAAAATAAAGGGCTTAAAACTTAGGTTGAGCCATATGAAATTAATCATTTCTACGTATGAAAGTTCATATGGTTTAACTACTACCAAATGTAAATAAGGCATAAGAAAGTAGAAGGATTTTCTATACAAAAGTAAGAAGGAACTATATTTAAATCACTTTTCTTCAGATGATTCTCTTACGAAAGCAATGGCTAATATATGAGGGATGAAAAAGACTCCTGCTAAATAAATTCAGCTTATTTTTATACATCATAATGGAAAATAAAAATTAATAGTATATAATATTAATAACAAAGCTGTAACATTATTGAGAAATAACATATAGATATCTAAAATATTTGATCTGTGCTGACTCTTCTGTGCTCTGCATTATAATGTTGGCCACCAGTAAAAGGTGCTACTAATAATTATCCAGTTTCCACAGCATTTAAGAATAAAACAAATCATCTCCTTAATTACTGTGTCAGCTATATATTAGCCATTTGACAAACTAAAAGTCTTGACTTACTTTAATATAAATATTTGTTATTTTGTAAAATAATAAAAATGTTGTTTACAAATTAATTGGAAATATAAACTA
>NW_004444011.1:7894667-7895563 GCF_000243295.1 Trichechus manatus latirostris | reverse complement strand
AAAGTCTTGACTTACTTTAATATAAATATTTGTTATTTTGTAAAATAATAAAAATGTTGTTTACAAATTAATTGGAAATATAAACTATTACATTATGAATGCTAATGTAGTTGGTCTTTCTAGTCAACATAAAACTTCTAAAATGCTCTTCAAATGAAAAGTTACATGGATTCAATTCAACAGTCAATGAATGGTTCCCTCAAAAATATTACTCTCCAACTTTAATGCATAGACTTTTATCTATTTAAAGAGAAAAATAAAATTCAAGTTATTTTGCAAGTTTTTGGTACCTTACCTCAGAAATAAATGCACCAATATTTTTTACATGGTTTAGCATAGGAGTGTCTGTCACAAATGTGCACTTGTCCTTCGACTTTTTATACTCTTCTTTATAATGGATCTTAAAGAGAGTAATTTACATAAGGAGAGAGAGAAGAAAAACAATTTTAATGAGCTTTTATTAAAAAAGAAGATTGAAGTTGACAAAGTATTTTCTAAAGTATATTCTCAAATGTAGAACAACCCTCAAAACAAGCCAAATCAAGTAAACTGATATCCAGCACAGAATCGCAAAGGTGAAGACGCATATCAAGGAAAGACTCTTCTTTAGATAACCGAGGATACAGTTATCTTTAGGGATCAGCACTAGGTATATTGGAACCATGGTGACTACAGTTCCTGGTTTGCCCAGCTTGCCCAGAGAAATCATTAAACCTACTCTCTTTTACTCAAACAAGTGTTCTGGTTTATTATTTTTAAGCCACTGACCTAAATAATTAAACCTATGGTCAAACAGAAATAAAATGCCCTACCCTGAAGGTAGAAAGCAAGAAGTCCATTAGGACAGATATAACCAATTAAGAAGTAGAAGCAGGAATTAAACAAATGAAGATTAA
>NW_004444011.1:7874808-7893329 GCF_000243295.1 Trichechus manatus latirostris | reverse complement strand
TTTTTTTCTTCTCAGAGATTAGCCATAATTTTAGGTTTCTGCAAATCACCCTCCTCAGTCACTAGTAATTAAATCATTAATGGCAGTATGATAAACAGTAGGCTATTCTGATCATAGGGAGAAAAAAAAAAACGTCCGTTACATAATTAAGTGTGAGAGAAAATAACCTATCATTAGCCTTAAGTTTGGCTCATTATTTTTATCTTTTGCCACCATCTTTTCTCCATCACATTCACATTCTTCCCTGCGGTGGTATGTACTTATGGCTACAGACCTCTGATAAGCCCTGACACAAGCAGAATGTTCAGGACAGGAGCACTGGTAAGGGTGAAGTATTTACTTTGATACACAGGCAAATACTTCAAGCGTAAATGATCTCCGTTTCTCTCTTGGGTCTCTATTCAAAGATACAGATACATGAGTGTGTGTGCATGTGTGTGTGTGTGTGTGTGTGTGATGTCTAATGAGTTATACAATAGGAGGGCAATAAGAAAACCATCTTTAATTTTTATATAAATATTGAATGCCACAAATCAGTAGCCTTCTCATGCCAGGATGACGGGTAAAGAAAGGTGAAAAGGAACTGTATCTGTGAATGACATAAAATCTTGGGTAAAATAAAAATCACTGAGCAGATAACCAACCAGTAGCTATCAAATTGACTCCGACTCATGGTGACCCCATGTGTTTCAGAGTAGAACTGTGTTCTGTAGGGTGTTCAGTGGCTGATTTTTCAGAGGTGGACTGCCAGACCTTTCTTCCAAGGCACCTCTGGGTGGACTCAATCTACCAGCCTTTTGGTTAGCTGCCACATACATTAACTGTTTGAACTACTGAGTAGATAGCCCTTTCCTAATAATGTCTACATTTTACAACCTCTGGTTAAAAAAAAAAAAAACATTGCCATTGAGCTGATTCTGACTCATGGCAACCCCATGTGTTACAGAGTAGAACTGAGCTCTATAAGGTTTTCTTGGCTGTGATCTTTATGGAAGCAGACTGCCAGAACTTTCCTTCACGGTACTGCTGGGAGATTAGAACTGCCAATCTTTACCTTAGCAGTCAAGTGCAAACCGTTTGTGCCACCCACGTCTACATTTTACAGCCTCAGGTAGGCACCATCTATTGGCTGTCTATCCAACACCTCCTTCCCTGCTAACACAACACGAAGGGATTCATGACAGCACCTGATCTCAGGGTAGCCAGGCCTCTGCCCCAGCCTCAGATGATAAATTGGTCTAGACCAATCATGGTCATCTCATTCTCCTTGGCCAGTGACTGGTCTGGGAGGCCAGGTGCCTAGCTCCGGCCATGAGACATTAGTGGAAGTCTTCTCAGCAGTGTTGCTAATGTTTCTGGCATAAAGAGACTTTGCTGGTACAGTCCTTTGCCTCTTTGCCCTTCCACTTCCTTCCTTCCCTGATCACAAAGAAGCAGCAACAATGATGCTATCATAAGGCAATATGCTACCATATTACTGAACGTGGAGTGGAAAGAAAGGAGCCAGAGAGATTGATAACATCCAAGACTGGGCCACCTACATCTAGGTTTCATATGTGCGGGGGGGAAGAAAGTGCTAATTTGTTAAGCCACAGCATTAGGGTTTTCCTGTTATTTGCAGCCATCTGCACTCATACCCAATACACAACCCCAATTTATTTTCAAATCGGAAAAAAAAAAAAAAAGGTCAAGTTGATGATTTTATGGTTATTAAGATGCCTCAAGTAATTACTTTCTGCTTTGACTATATCCACTAACACCACTGTTTCAACTACAATTAAGAGCTTAAATTTAGTTCAGTATTGCTGCCCACTCCTGACCTAGTTTCTTTAACTTAGTATAATCAGTTAATGGCTGAAACTGAATGACAGATAGGGAAATGTTTGAGGATATTTCCTTTTACAAGCATTCTTACCCAAAAGCACCTAGAAAGTTTTTTCACAAGTGAAATCATTCTGGTTAAGTGTAGTAAACCCTGGAAGAAAGAACCTTGGCTCCACCGCTGTTTGTTAACAGAGGTTGTTGTTGTTGTTAGGTGTTGTCGAGTCGATCCTGACTCATAGGGACCCCACGTTCAGGTAGAACTTCCCCATAGGGTTTCTTACGCTGTAATCTTTATGGAAGCAGATCGCCAGGTCTTTCTTACACAGACCCACTGGCTGGGTTTGAACCCCTAAGCTTTCTGTTGGCAGCCAAGCGCTTAACGGTTATATCACCAGGGCTCCTGTTAACAGGAGGAGGGGGTCATAATCAAGTCTGCTCTCTCAGGTTCTCTAACACAGGTAGGGCTTTCTCTGGAGGGGTCACCACAGAATCAACTGTTTTCAGCATTGGACGGATTTACCCACAACAAGCAATGTTCATTCGCCTGGAAAATGTTCTTTTTGCTGCTATGCAAATGAACACTCTGAAAAGGTTTGAACCAAAATATTGCATCAGAAGCTCAGTGCAGATGTGGCCAAACTTGCTTTGCATAAGATTGCTATGGCTAATTTACAATTAACATACAAAAGATTCATTCCACCCAATATTTTTTACAACCACCTGACAGAAGGCTACTAAATCCATGATTCTGATTGCTCAATATGGTCCATAGGGTTGATTTATTCAATGAATTGATTAATTGTCTGACAATCAGCACTGAATATTAGAGAAAGAATATCTCAGGAAATAAAAAGCTTGATATGGTTAACTAAAAATAACAGGCTGTCCCAGAGAAACAAGTCTTTCAGAAGTGGGAAGTGAGTTATGCAAAGGGAAAGGCAAATATGCGGGACAGAGTCAGTGCAAAACAGAAATTAGATGGGACTAAAACCAAAAACAAAACAAAGAAAAGAAAAATATCTGATACTGATCCCCAAATTGGAGCCACTTAACCTGAGAAACTGACATCTCTCTCTGTGGAGAATTCTAAGCATCGCAGGCCTCCCAGGACTGTTATCTAGACCAATCTTACTTAACATTCTTATAAATTATCTGGCAAGGGTATGATACAGCGGAGCCTGCAGGTCTGCCGATGACCCTCAGCTCTCGAGGAGAGTGAAATGCCAAACTGAAGGAGATAAACTGCAGAAGCTCTCAAAGTGCCGTGCAAGAGGGCAGAAAACTACAGCTCAGATTCATCACTAGCAAGGTTAAAATAATTCAAACTGCTATTAGAAGATGATGGGCCCTCAGCTATCAGCTACAAGTCAGAAATTAGGAGAGTCACTGAGGATGATGTCCCACAGAGAATGAGCTAATAGTTTTCTGCAGCCCCCACCTAAAAAAAATTCATCACAAAGGGTGCTAGAAGCAAAAATGAAACATAACCCCAGTCAATCACAGGCCATCCTCATCTGGAATGCTGTGTACACCTATGGCTATGACACCCCAATAAAGACACATAAAAGCTGGAAGAGGTCCAAAGAGGGAAAATTAGAATGATGAAGGGGGTGTCAAAAGGCTTCTCCATGAAGAGAAACTCATAAAATCACCCTTCTTATCTAAAAAATGAAGCCTAGTGGGAAGTGAGGAGCCCTGGTGGCGCAGTGGTTAAGAGTCTGGCTGCTAACCAAAAGGTCGACAGTTTGAATCCACCAGCTGTTACTTGGAAACCCTATGGGGCAGTTCTAGTCTGTCCTACAGGGTCACTATAAGTCGGAAGCAACTCGACAGCACTGGGTAGTGGGAAGTGGGTATAAACCGGGCTCTAGACTCAGCTGAACCTCAGCTTAAAACTTGTCCCCACCTCTGACCAGCCAGGTGGTCTTGGGCAAGCTACTCAACCTCTCTGGGCTTTGCTTTCACCATGTCTGAACTGAGGTTCACAGAACCTGTGGTATAGGCTTGCTGTGGAAAGGCATACAATACTGCATGTGGGGTGTTTGGCAGACAAAGCAGGAGAAGAAGGACATCATGGTGGCCCAGGCTTTTGTTTCAAACCCTGAGTCTGTGACTCACCAGCTGTGTGTGACTTGATCAATAGAATGTGAGTCTGCTTCTTAAAGCTTCAAGATGTAGTACTCTACAAAGTAGGCAAACACTACACCAAATTCACTTGGTAACATAGCCTGAAAACAAAACTACCTTCAAACAAACAAAAAAGGCTTAGGCAAATATACGGATGACATTTTGGGATATAATGGATTATAAAACAAAACTAAGATACTTGAAGGTTTGTCCTTAGCTTTTAAGATTGTTGTTGTTGGTTGCCATTGAGTCGATTTTGACTCACAGTGAGCCCATGTGACAGAGCAGAACTACCCCATAGAGTTTTCTTGGCTAAATCTTTATGAGAGCAGATCCAGGAGCCACCAAGTGGGTTAGAACTGCCAACTTTTTGGTTAGCAGCTGAGCGCTTAATCATTGCACCACCAGGGCTCCTTTGTGTTTAAGATTATGGGCATGGAAAAGAACTGTGGACTATGTTAAATATGGGGCACTAATACATGGGCCACTATCAGAGACATAATACAGATTTGACTGCAAAGCACGTCTAACTCAGTAAAACAAGTTCTCAATTTTTGTATCTCTTTTAGCTCCATGATTGATGCAGCTTCCAATACACATTTTAAATAACCATCTAATCACGCAGACAATACAACAGAAATAAGAACTTCAAATTGAAGTTCACGTGCATGTGCTCCATATAAAATCATTGCTAATACTGAGAAAAAACAAAGAAGTTATTACTTAATAACACACCTACCCCTTACTTATCGGCCATCTTATTCTCTTGACGTTTCACGTTTATGACAACAAAAATATCTACTATCTGACTCTTTTGTACACGAAGGAGGCAGTGGGCTTGGTGGCAATGGCTGCGAAGTGTCCCCTCCCTTGAGGAGGGTCTCCAGGCGGCCTCCAGGAAGCTGGGCCCCGCTATTCCACATCCTCCTCTGCCTCTTGTCAGCAGTGTCCAGCTGCCACATGGGGCCGGCCTCCTCTGTGGCCACAGCCTCCACGCAGATGCAAAGGCCTCACAGAGCCAGCAGGGCCTTTTCTGGGTTCCCAGCTCCTGTGCAGCCTGAGGCCCTGCAGCTCAAAATTGTTATGGAGTGGGAAGGGAGGAAAGAAAGAGGCATCGGAGAGGGTGTTTGAGAAAAATGCGTGCGAATTTAATGACATCCCAAAGTGAGCGGAACTAGGCCTGAAGCCTCTGCCTCGGTGGGCCTGGGTGCACAGCCAGGCTTGCAGACTCCTCCTAGGAATCCCAGAGCCTCAGTGACTATCCAGACCAGGAGTACAGAGCAAGCTCCTGGGTAGTGAACACAGGGTTTGCAGAGGTGGGAGTGGAGCCCTGGAGGTAGCTCCAAGTGGGAAGCTCTGACCCAGCACAGGAGGAAGGTGAAGTGGTTGAGCCTTGGGCCCTCCAGTCACAAAGCCCGGCTTTATCCAGCTTTGTCTCCTCCAAGCCTCCTTCTCTACAGAGTAAGAATCCGTAACTGGACTCGTCAGAGTGATGAGCACATCAGCAAATCTTAGCTGTTATTATTTCCATGATCATATTTTCTAAATTAAAAAAACCGGACAAATGGATGATCAGAAAACAGAAAAAAAAAAATCTTCTATTTTTGCCTAACACTGATTTTTACAGAACAACCTGGACTTTGGAACCTAACCATGTCGATAAGTAAGGAGTGGGTGTACTATTTAACCAAACTTCTAAAAAACTTAAAATTTTATTCATCCAATAAGCAAAGACTTTCCAGGAAGGATAAATTAAAATTTGTTTTAAAAATGATTTTACTTATACTCTATATTCAAACTCCTCATTTCATTTTTTAGAAACAAAAAGAGTAATTTTTCAGACTATATAAAATATAGTTTTATATATAAATATAATAAAATACAATCTAAAATAAAAATTAAACCAGTATCTTAACACATTTAGAATTCTATTTGGAAACAAAAAGTAAACATGTACACAGATATAAACTTAGGTCATGATCTAAATATTAAGTAGTACAAACATTCTGTCATGTAACATTATTTTATAATAAATAGAAATTACTGTCATGTGTTTGATTTCACCCACATGGGAGTGAAATAACATGGCATTTACTTTTTAAAAATGGTAAAGCCCATCACCTCTCACCATAGGGTTGATTTGAGAGTCACTGATAAATGGTCTTATCTAAGATAACTCCAACAAAATCACCTACTAACTACAGTTATCACTTTAGTCCAAATGGTTTAGATAATACAATTTGGCTTGGCCACAATTACACTTCAATAAAAACATACAAAGCTGAAAGAGGTACTATCTCTAGAGATATGGAACTTAATGCTTTAAATGATAACATTAGTATTACTAATATTAGTATACTAAATTAAAAAAAAAAAAGCTAAGCTAAACTTTGCATGGAAATCTACAGCAAGAGACAAAATAATAGAGTAGATAAGAGAAAGGGTTCTCTGGCCAGACCATTTGGAGTTCAAGTCCCATTCCACTGCTTAAATCTGTGCAAGTTACTTAACTTCTCCGAGCCTCCATTTCCTCATTTCCAAAATAGGAAAAATAACAGAACCTACCCTACAAGTTGCAGTGCCTGGCACACAATACTCAATAAATCTTAACTGCCACTAATATTATTATTGTTGTTGTTTCATTATTATTATTACAGTTTACAAAGAACTTACACGTACATCAGCTTATGACTGTTAAGTAATAGTACAAAGAGACAATTCAAAATTTAATTACATCTCATATCAAGTATATGGGAAGAGGTACGATTCCCACCATCTTTTGGTTCTTTCTGATACACCAGAAGACAACAGTGTCATATATAAAATTCGACTGGAGGGATGCAAAAGTAATTTACAGATGTAGTAGTTAATAAGAAAATCTATTGAGTAATCATTATGTTCCAGACAGTTTACTATGCATTTCAGATGTGTTACCATTATTTAGCCTTACTATTATAAATGTTAGACTTGAGGAACTGAGCCCCGAGCGGTCACATAACTTGCTCAAGGTTACTGTTAAGTCCAACTCAGGCAGATGGACTCTAGGGGACTTGCGAGCACGCTACACTACTTCCTAGGATTGACTTCTTTTGAAAAAAAACATTTATAAAATATCCTAACCACTCTGCTCATTACCAACCAACCACTATTATCTTGTCTCTCTAAATGAAGGTACAGACACTACTCACTTTACATGATCCTTCTTTCCTCTGTACCAGAGGATCATCTAAATTCTCACCTCCTACTGAGCAATACTTTTCTTTGTGCTTCTAGACTTCTACTGTACGTATTTACTCTGTATGTGTGTATATATACACGTTAAAAAAAAAAAAAGGGTTGCCACTGAGTCGATTCCGACTCATAGCTACCCTATAGGACAAAGTAGAACTACCCCACAGGGTTTCCAAGGAGCGGCTGGTGGATTCAAACTGCCACCTTTTGGTTAGGAGCCACCAAGGCTCCTATATATATACATATGTATGTCAAATATATATATACATATGTGTGTATGTGTGTGTTAAATAATTCCATAATTCTCTGATTCCCTTGAAACATAAACAAATCCCAGTTATTGGGGGAAAAGAATCACAACAAAAATGTTCCTTTTACTAATGTCATCATCATCTAGATTAGGGTTCTTAACATGTAGTTCAGGAATCTATGACTCCTTTAGTTGTAAACAAATGTTACATGCTTACAGGTATATGCACTTTCCCAGTTAGGAGAACTACTGCATTCATCAGATTCTTCAAAACGTTCCCCAAAAAGTTAAAAATCACTAATTTTGACAAAGATCATCCCCAAACAAATTACAACATTATACAAATTTTAAAATCCTTAGGGTTCTCACATGAGATGTACTCTGAAATTCAATGTTTTATGACTGTGAAGAGTGACAGTGAAATCCATAATGGAGAGGATTCAGAATTGGGAATGAGGAGATTGCTCCCACAGAAATTTTCTGTATGGGTGACCCTGGGGAAATCATTCAAAATTTCTGGACTTAGTTCTATGATCTGGAAGATAACTGCTTTAATAGATGATTTCAAGGATTTTCTCCCCAGCTCTGTGATTCTATGACATAATAGTGCCACCCGCACAATGCAAAACAAGACAAAAATGACTTAAACCACTTACATCACTAATGAGTTCTGTGCATTTTCTGGCCAATTCCATGCTTAGGTCTTCAATAACAGGCTTACAGAATACCTGTTCGAAAAAAGGAAAGGGAACATTTTTCTCATCATCTACTTAGAGGAACAAATACCGTTCTACAGAAGGTACATCCTCACTCACCTTATCTTCTTCATTTTCTTCTTCCCCCGTTTTTTCCTCTTCGGTTTCATTTTTCAAATCCTCAAATACAGGGACCCTCATTGTTATCCTTTAAAAAAACAAATTTTTTTTTTTTTTTTTAGATTCACTAGTGTAGCGCCTTTTTAAGTGTTCCAGTGCCTTTGAGATCTTGGTGTCTCTGGCGCTCTGGTATAAATGACCTTGCCCAGGCCTCAGCCCTATTTAGCTCACACTTAACTCTCCTTATCACAACTGTGTGTGATTGAATGGAATGGATAGCAGATGCCTTGGCAGTGCTAGCCTCAGAAATGGTAAAAATATCTTAACAGACAAAATTCAATTTTAAGAACTGATCTTAAAACTAGCTAAGAAATCCAAAAGAGAAAATTTTTTAAATTGTATTAATTCAGCTCATTCATAAAATAGTTTGAAAAGGACTTAAAGATTACGGGAAAACTGCTCAGCTATATAACACTCAAGATATCACATTTGAAAGCCTATTATCTCAAAGACTCTGCAGCACCTTCATCTAAATAAAGCTTTCACTGGAATGTTGGCCATATCTCTCATGTGGTATGCTGAATCTAGATTGCTCAAACTCATTTTATTAACGTATATTTTTTATGTGACTCGCGCCTACTTCTCACATTCAGAAAATACCCACTTTATATTAGCTGATTAGAGACTAGTAATTTATTATGAAAAGCCCTCTGAACCACATCAGAGAAGCTATCCTGAGTTAATTATGACTTAATCTTATATTGGGGAATACTGCATTGTTTTCACTGTAAACATCATTAAAAATGAGAAGGTGCAGTAAATGTATGTTTCTATATCATTTGAGAATTCTAGAAATATCCCTGTTTCAAAAAATAATAATCACTCTTTCAATTCTGCTCATTGTGTCAGTTTTTACAAATTCACTAGTTATGTGTATATTCCTCATTGTGTACCACACTTGAAAAAGCCTGGAAATGTAAACTATTACAACATTTATAATATGGTATACATCATTGATTATACAATTAAAAATCAATTTCTCAAAATAAACCTTTTAATGTCAATTCCAAGACTCTATACAACCGACAATTTATCCATTTGATTATTTAAATCCTAAGGGTAAATTAGTCTTTACAAAGCCACAGCACATCAGTATTGGACATTAAAAACATCCTATGGTGAAAAATGAAACCAATTACATAAAATACAACTTTACTGAAAACAGTACATCATCCTAAGTACCAAGCACAATGTTGTTTTCTCTTGACATCACATCTAGTTTTGAATTTATTAAAAACAAAACAAAACAAAATCTGCTTTGGCTTTACCTAAACTGAAAAATCTGGCGAGAAATTCCACACAGTCATCATGTATAAGATTATTTCTCAAACTGTGTTCCATTGAACCTGGGGAGAAAAAAAGGGAGTTTCTTATACTAGTTTGGGAAAACCTATATACTGTATCTTACAGCTGCCAGTTAGAGATCCACATCGTATATTGACACATTAGAAGCTCTGAGAAGAACTACAGCCAAGAAACCTACTTAGGTTTGATTAATCCAGCATTTTTCAAAAGCGTAATCCTTTTATGTATGTATCTTAATGATACCGGCTACCTCAGAAAACTAACATTGTTCTGTGAAATATAATTTAGGGAAATATTGCTCTATTATGACAAAATGGTGCATACTAGAAGAGTTGTTGGTCTTCTCATGAAACATCTTTGATACAGACTCAATTAATGGTATCACATACACTGCTTACCAGCAAAATGCCAAAAAAAAAAAAAGAAGAAGAAGAAAATTGCCGTAAGGGTATGAACCTGGGCACCTTAACTTTAATATGCCAAACGTGTCAATCCTGCCAAGTGTAATGGGTTCTATAAGGAAAGTCTCTGTATGTTAACATTTGCTCCAAAAAGAAGCAGAACGTGTGGACTCTGCAGGACTCTGGGGTCTGAGTCTGTGGGCTCTTTCCCGCAAGTCCCCTTGACTGTTCTAATATTCTATAGAAGATCTATGCCGTGATCTTCTCCTGGGAACAGGGAAGAGTAATTTCTATAAGCTTTTCTTGCAAATCTCCAAAAGCATAGGGAGAAAATCTTGCCAAAGCTGCCTAAGACACACCTCTTGGCCATTGTTTGAGGTGTCAATACTTGTGTTGCTCATGGTGACATCTATTCCCCATAGTGAATTACCTTCATCAGGCTTCAAAAGCAGCTATTTTCTGATTTCCCATCATGTAACAAGTTCTTACGACTCTCCGCTGAGCTGGAAGAAAATAATCTTTTCAGATTTAATGCAGAAAAGTTTTTGAAAGCAAAACAAAGCACCAACATGCAACGTTAACATAATTTAAAATTAGAGATTTTAGAATCAGAATTTTAAAGCCAAAGGGGTTCTTAAGAAAACATTCTACCTAAAGCTCTCTCCTCTTTACAGAGCAGAAAACTAAAGCTAAGAGAAATTAACTATTTGTCTCATTCACAACATTATTCAATGGAGTACCAGGACCAGAACTTAATTAGAGCCCTGTAACGGATTGAACTGTGTCTCTCTAAAAGATATGTTGAAGTCCTAACCCCCAGTACATGTGAATGTGACCTTGTTTGGAAATAGGGTCTTGAAGGTGTGTTATTAGTTAAGGTGAGGTTGGAGTAGGGTGCATCCTATTCCAATATGAGTGGTGTCGTTACAAAAGAGACACAGACACATACAGAGAGAAGACTGCTTTGTGACTATGACGGCAGATACTGGATTGTGCTGCAGCTGCAAGCCAAGGAAGACCTGGGGCTACCAGAAGCTGGGAGAGATGAGGATGTTTCCCTAGAGCATTTGGAGGGAACAGTGCTCCTCCAACATCCTGAATTCAGCCTTCTAGCCCCCAGAACTGTGAGACAATAAACACCTGCATTTTAAGCCACCCAATTTGTTATATGTGGTACTTTGTTAGTGGTACTTTGTTAAGGCAGCTCTAGGAAACTAATACGAGCACTCATTCATTCAACAAATAAGTGTTGTTCAGCCAGGTACTGTGACTGGTGCTAGGGATGCAATGGCTTAAAATATAATTTCCACTAAAATAAGGTAGGAAATAAAAAGCCTATCATTCAAGACTTGCTGAGTGAACACCTTAATGGATTGTTTGGCAAGCTAGATACACCATTACTTTTGATTGAATGCATCCTTCTTCCTTTCACCTGCAAGTATAACATACAATTCATGTATTTTCTAAAAAATTTCAAGCCCTGCACTTCATCACAGCAAAGCTCTCTTGTCAATAGCTCCAAAATCTGACTTGAAGAATAAGAAGAAAGAAAGAATTCTTCATGGATAACTATCACTTTTCAAAATTCCCTAACATCCTTTTTTTTTGGTAACCTAGTTCGTTGTTGTGATTTTATATATACATATTTTTACCTTGGAACACCCCAAAAGGGAATATCTGTGTAGTTCCTAATCCCTTTATTTATTGAGGATTTCATTTATGTTGTCTACTTTTTACTTTAGTACTCTATCCATGACATAGCATGAGACCAAGATGGGTATCACATTACATATGACTAGACCTCTAACTTCCAGGGCTAGTTCTACCACATCCTCTGCTGCAAATTATTTAATCCCTCTCTGTCTCCAATTCTCCATAATTAAACAGAAAATCTGAATAGCTGTCAGTTAATGAAAGGAAAGCATTTTAAAAATAATAAAAGCTCTTAGAAACAAAAGATTCTTCAACTGTCCAATAATTGTACACAGTTACAGGAAAAGCACTTGATAATGAAAGTGTCTTCTCATATGAACAGGTGGGACGATACGCCATCAATATCTTTTTAAAGGTAAGAAGGGCCTCCTACAACTTGAGGGCCTAAAGATAAACGTTAAGGTGTGTATTTATAATACAGAAGTCTTCAACCTTTTTATACTTAGATGTTTATTGTAAGCAAACATATTTCCATAGCAACTGCCCACATCACATGGGTAATGCATGTTTCTAGAGACATCACACCTGACCAAGGAAACACATCTGTACCACCATCTTAAGTCATGTAGTGCTTGACTCTCTTCAGTGTTCTTAAGTTTACAGGCTGTAAGAATCTCTTGGTTGTTGACAGATTTCATATTTAATTTCACTTTTTCTCCTTTCTTTTCTTCATATTGACAGAATACATGCTTTTCCCCACCATGGTGATAAGTGATTTGGAAAGGAAAATCCCTAACAAACTACTGAAACCAAGATTTGCCTTGAGCATTATGTTCTTTTAAGAACTACCTATATGGGATCAAACTGACAACAGCAACTGAAAAGACGAGATAGGAACCTTAGGGGGCAGTGAGTTTATGTTAATGGGAGAGGGACAACTTAGAAAAGGAGGGTGAGAATGAATGGTTGCACAACTCGAAGAATGTAATCAATGTTATTGAATTGTACATGTAGAAATTGTTGAATTGGTGTATATTCTCAAAAACACCAAAAAAAAGCAAATTTAAAAAGAAATAGATCAAGATTCAATTCTGAGTTGAGAAAAACTTTTAGGGATAAAACTGATTTTTTTTTCCATTAAAAAAAATGAATTCAATATTTCTTACTACAAAATTAAAAAAACCCGTTGCCACTGAGTGGATTCCAACTCATAGGGACCCTATAGGACAGAGTAGAACTGCCCCATAGGGTTTCCAAGCAATGGCTGGTGGATTCAAACTGCCAACTTTTGGTTAGCAGCTGAACTCTTTAGCTACTGCACCACCAGGGCTCCTATTACACCCTAAATGGCTTGGTTGAGAGAGGAATTAGTTCATCTGACCTATTTTCGTGCCCTGACAGCCTTTCCACATACTCAGTTTTAGCTGCCCTTCTTTTTTATGACTACTTCCCAGAAGTAGAATAACTTTTTTTTTTTTTTTTAACCTTTGGCTTATATGTTTTCCACATCATTTGGCATCTGCCCAAAGGAGAACTTTACAAGAGACTAAGGTGGGGGATAGTTTCTTAAGAAATGTAAGCATCATAGAGCTATTTATCTTCTTTTTTAAAAGAGAAGAGCTCTACTTAGTAGCCCAATCTATTTTACAATTCACATTCATTAAGCATATTTTCTCCTTTTTAAGGGCTATTTCATCACTATTTGTTAACTGAAAATCAAGGGACCACAAAGTAACCTGAATAACTCTCCAATTATGCTATTATCAATTATGCTATTAAAATAAGATTTAATACTGTTTTTCAGTCTTTATATTCCTGTTTTTGCCAAATATAGACCCTACTCACAAATGAGAGCTATATATCTCTATAGATTGATATTAAAGGAGGAGAAAAACAAGAAACTGCAAATATTTTTTCACATAACAATTTTCAGGTTGGGATGTGTGGGATACCAAAATTAAGAATATGTAGTATTCTTTTAAATAAATTAAGAGAAAAAGAAAAAACAGTATTCTTATTCAGTGTCTACATTAGCATAAACGGTCAGTGAACTAGAAAACGTTCGTTTAATTTGCAACTTACTTGACATATTAGCTCAGTTTTAACAACACTGAAGCTAATACCATAATCACTCTAGCAATCCTCACCACTAAAAGAAACCCAAGGTTTGAGTGGCTAGCACAAGGCTTTTAATAAGAGCCAAAGGGTCAGGCAGGATTAAACAGCTTGCCTATCACAAAAAGCATCCCTTTTCTAGAGTTTTGTGGTAGGTGGATCAGGGAAGACTGTGAAAGATTTCAACATTGTCCAAAAAAGATTACTGGGTGTTCTGTCTAGTTATTTCCTTCTGGGTTACATCTGCCTTTTATTGCCTTTTAACTACTTTATAAATTATTGAAAACTGATAACAATGCAAATGATTCTTATCCATAGAAATGCAAATTAACTGTGTCCTGGGGAATACAAATGATTACTGCCCTGCAGATAAATTTCTTTTGCACCTATCTGTAAATTCATTTCAGCATTCCTTAATACTCATTTATGTGGGGTTCTTTAAATTTACCCTTGATCCAATTGTAACAACGTGCTGGTGCCCTCATTAATGAATTAAATAAAATCTTTGAAATGTGTTAATTTTATGTTTATATGAGTCAAGATTTTCACATTAAAGAAAAATCCTTCAACAGATACGAATGATTTAATTATCACTTCTTTCCTTTAGCATTCAGTAAAAATAGAAAGAAGGCATAGTGAAGAAAGCCCTATTCTCTCACTTGTGAAGTACAGCTGTAAAAATTTTTGGTGTTTATTAAAATTAGCTTTTTTTTTTCAGTTCTGATCTCAGACTACTGGCAAATCTCATACGTGTGCTTGTATATACGTACATTCACACAAAACACACACATACACACAACCACATATGTATGCACTCAAGCAGAGTTAATTCACCACAGCTGCCAGTTACCTCTTGAAAAGCATGCAAGGCTTCAGTAAATGCAAAGACTTAATTACTTCTCACATCTGGAAGAACTCGAATATGAGAGTGGATTTATTGAAGAAGCTCATCACTTGGCTGTCAACACTGTATCAAGAGCCAGAAAGAGAGCAGGCTTGATGATTCTTGGCAATTCCTTGACCCATTCAGAGATAGCTGTTCTACCAATTAATTCATAACATGTCCTGCTTAAACGACTTATGAATTTTATGAAAACAGAGTAAAGCAAATAATTTCCTAGTAATTTATGGAGAAAAGCTCCTTTTGTCACATGTCCAGAAATAAATATCACATATTAAAATGTTGAAATAATGAAGAAGACTTTATATTCAAGGAGAAAAGGCTTTTGGGGTTGTTAGAGCATACTGAAAACAGCCATTACAGCAATAACTTGAGTGAACACATGCAAAACTAGAGGATTTGGCACTGTTTTGAGAAAGTGTAACATGTTTTTAAAAGGGAAGTAAGGGAGTTACGTGAGGTCATAGTAAGGAGATTTAGCAGAGACCAAGGAATAGGCTGATCTCCCCCAGGAGATGAAACTTAAACTGGAATTAGGCAGTGATGGGGTGTAGGGAAGGCATCCAAAGCACACTTGTGAAGAGTGAGATTGGAACCTTGGAGGAATCAAAAGTTCAATGTCAGTGAAGCATACAACAGGAGAGGGATGAGGGAACAAGGGGAGCATCCAGAGGTCTGAGACCTCAGAGGAGAGCTTGATGAAGTAAATGTATGGAAATCAATTATCCTAGAACAAAAAGCTTAAGTCAGTTTCAATCATGAAGCCTTTACAAACAGCACAGTTCCCGGTCAACTGTGGAAACAGCTGCTTTACACCTATTCCATTCCTTTTACATGCCTTGAACTTAATTTTGAACTCTTCATTTTGACATTAGCCAACTGAAATATTCATTGCGTATCTGGACTTTATGAAAATTCTTACTGAAGACATTATTCCCCGGTTTATTAGTCTAAGAAAAATATTCAAGGCAAATTCATTTGTGATATGTATGTCCAATCTACTACTGGCATAAATGGAATTTATGTTAATATGTTTACAAGATAAATTTTACACTTGTACATTTCTACAATTAGAATTTTATTATTGAAATGTGTCTATTTTGTTTTTGCTCTTTACTAAATAGTAGTTATCAATAAGTCTACTGGAACCCTAAGTGTCAAGTTCTTTCACTAATGATTTCTTCTATTCTAAAGTCATGATTTCATCACAGTTTAAACCAGGGAAAACAACACAACTGATGCTCCCAAGTTCAGCACCTTCGAAGCATTAATTCTTGAGTCTTCTTCCAATTATCTCCATAGAGTTCTTTTCATATGTAACTCAAACTATAAGACAATAACAAAATAATGTATCATTAAAATAGCTTGGTATGGATTGAATTGTGTCCCCCAAAAAGTTATGCTGAAGTCCTAACCCCTGTACCTGTAAATATGACCCTGTTTGGAAAGAAGGGTTTTCTTTTGTTATGTTAATTAGCACATACCAGAGTAGGGTGGGTCCTAAACCTAATCTCTTCTGAGTGGTATCTTATAAAAAGAGCAGAACAGACATACACACACACAGGGGCAAGACAGACACCATGTGAAGATCCCTATATGAGCCAAGGAATGCCGAGGAACATTGGGGTACTAAAAAGGAATAAGCCTCCCCTAGAGCTGATGCCCCAATTTGGACTTCACCTCCAAAATATGAGGCAATAAATTCTCGTTCTCTAAAGCCACCCACTTGTGGTATTTTTTGTTATGGCAGTCCTAACAAAGAAACAGCTATAAAGTTTAAAAACAAACCAAACCCGTTGTCATCAAGTCGATCTGACTCACAGTGACCCTATAAGACAAGGTAGAACTACCCCATAGGGTTTCCAAGGCTGAAATCTTCACAGAAAAAGGCTGCCACATCTTCTTCCCAGAGTGCCTGGTGGGTTCGAACTGCCAACCTTTTGGTTAGCAGCCGAGTGCTTAACCACAGCGCCACCAAGGCTCCTCGCTATAAAGTTAGTGATGCTTTATAATAATTGGCATCCTCTGAATAATAAAAAATAGTTTAAAGTATGTAGGTGGTCATTTCTTCTCTCCAAGGACATCTTTTCATCATTTAAACTGCATGTGGGTGTGACTGTATCTGTCTCCATTTGTTCATTTAACAAATATTTCTTGCGTGAATTCTATAGGCCAGGAACTATCTCAGTCTCTTCAGATAGTCAGTATAACAAACTGACAAAAATCGCTACCTATATCTCTCCTAATTCAATCATTCATTCATCAAATATTTATTGAACATCTTACCTTGTGCCATGTACTGCACAAGGCTTTGTATCTCCAGTATACTTCAGATAGTGAATATAAACCCAAACCCACTGCCATCGAGTCGATTCTGACTCATAGTGACCCTACAGGACAGAGTAGAATTGCCCCCACAGAGTTTCCAAGGAGTGCCTGGCGGATTTGAACTGCTGACCTTCGGTTAGCAGTCACAGCACTTAAGCACTATGCCACGTGGGTTTCCGGTAGTGAATATACATGTGATAAACCAAAAACCAAACTCATTGCCTTAAAGTCAATTCTGACTCATAGCAACCCTATAGATCAGAGTAGAGCTGTCTCATAGACTTTCCAAGCAGCAGCTGGTGAATTTGAACTGCTGATCTTTTGGTTAGCAGCCGAGCTCTTAACCACTGAGCCACCAGGGTTCCTTACATGTGACACTCAGTCTGTATTCATTAGTATGTTCAGTTACGAATATGTATACTGTTAGACTATGATAAAATCTCTGGGACCTATAAAAAGCTGCATTTTCAAGAAAGCAGCATGTTCAATTTTACAGATATTAATTTTCTATTTTATACACCAGTTATCTCTACAGATGGTTTTCTCCATCCATCTTTTTTTTCCTCAAATTGTGAATGTAAAATTTTCCTTCCTGATTTCAGAGGTGGCATATTTTTGATTTGCTCATAAAGTGACATCCCTCACGCATGTCTATTTCTGATATTTTGGCTATTTCAGAAACCATTTTCTAGAGAGGCTCTGTCCAATAGAAACATAATGTAAGCCACATATAAAATTTAAAATTGTTTAACTGTCACATTAAAAAAAGAAAAGAAACAGATGAAATTACTTTTAATAATATATCTTATTAACCCAATATATCCAAAATATTACCATTTCAACGTGTGGTCAATATAAACATTATTGAGATATTCTACGTTCTTTTTTTTTTTCACACTAAGTCTTTGAAATCCAGTGTATTTTTATTTTGCACTTACAGCGTATCTCAATTTGGACTAGCCACATTTCAAGTGTTCAATGGCCAGCTGTGGATAATGATTACCATAGTGGACTATACAACGCTACTGTAATGCTATAAGGCTAGAAACTATTAGCTATTTTTCATTTTGATTGTATATACCGTTAGTTACGAAAAAATACACTTAAAATCAAACTTCTTGAGATGATGATTTCAGAATTCTAATAAGCAAGCAATGAAATCCGAAATCACTATTTTAGTTACAGACCTACCTAAATCAGAGTCCTCTGAATGGGAAATGTATTTTACTAAAGGTTTAAATTGTTATTATAAATAATGAATTAACTCTTTAAATTATGTTTTAATTAACTTCATCCAAGGTGTATTTTCAAAATGCTATTTTGTTTCATTAATGAGAATAACATGAAAAGTCCCAGTAGTTTTCAGAATAAATATTCACTCTTGAGTGATCTAATAGATAATATGAATGAGTAATATTCAGTATTTAATGATGTAAATAGCAGAAAGTCCAAATAGTGAATATCCTCCACTGATACTCTTATTTTAACTCATGTAACCCAATTTAAAATAC
>NW_004444011.1:7867130-7873679 GCF_000243295.1 Trichechus manatus latirostris | reverse complement strand
TGTGCATGAACAATGTCACAATGGAGCTTTTGCTCAGGTTCTGTATGTTATCCTCAAAAAATAAAACACACGCATGAGATGTCATCAGTTTATATTTCACGCTGAATTGATGGCAAATCTTTATTCTATTGGCTAGCCTGGCAAAAACGCTACAACTAACCAGACAATGTGGACTAGGGACAGAATAATGTGAAGTCTGCTAGATCCTCACTGAATAAACAGCAGCCACAGAGACATCATTTGGAAAAGTGTGAGCACAGGAAGCACCACGTTTGGAGTGGGCAGTGGAAGGAGCACCACACGAGGAGGATACCAAGACCTGACTTCCAAACCCTACTTTGCTACTGATCAGCTGTGTGGTTGCAGGGGGGTCATTTGACATCTTTGGCCCTTCCTTCATTTTCTCAAATGTAAAAAATTAAGCTAGTCTTTTTAGGTCTAAGATTGTATAATTACCAAATTTATCTACTGTCTACTAATCACCTTGGTACAAGAAATTTAAAGATGAAAACATCATCTATCAACAAATTCTTTTGTTGTATCAATTTTTTTTTTCAAAGAGGAAGATACCTAATCTGTAATATGCACTGTGGTAAGTCCATTACATATCTTATCTCATGGTATACTCATAAGCTCCCTGGAAAGTAAATACTAAAAGGACCCTCAAAAACGTTCAGTAATTTGCTTAAACGTAGCATTAGCAGGACTTGAACCAAGATACTCCATATATTTATGTATCACTTCATCATACATATCACTCACGTTCACTCAATACTATGATATTGTTTGGCTGTATCTACTTTTAAAAAACTCCCCTTCTGTTTTGACTACAGGATGTTAAAATCAAGATATGATCAGAACCTAACTGGGTGTGACTGAATGGCTAATACAGTATAACCAAAAAAATCCAAACCCATTGCTGTGGAGTTGATTCCGACTCATAGTGACCCTACAGGACAGAATAGAACTGCCTCATGGAGTTTCCAAGCAGCTCCTGGTGGATTCGAACTGCTGGCTTTTTGGTTAGCAGACGTAGCTTTTAACCACTACGCCACCAGGGTTTCCAGTACAGTATAAGGACCTTTATAAAACCCATTCTCATATACAGCAATTGTTCCTAACTGTTAAAGACACAGCCTACGAACAACTACAAAGATATTTTCATAGTCTAATTTAAAAACTAGAGTATCTACTCACATCAGTATTACTCAAACTATTTCAGAACATAGAAAAGGAAGGAATACTCTTGAATTCACTCTATGAAGCCAGCATAACCTTGATATCAAAGTCAGGAAAACACACCACAAAAAAAGAAAATCACAAACCAATATCTCTCATGAGTATAGATGCAAAAATTCTCATCAAAATTCTAGCGAACAGAATTCAGCATCATATCAAAAAGATAATACATTGCAATCAAGTGGGATTCATACCAGGTATGCAAGGATGGTTCAACATTAGAAAATCAATCAACATAAACCACCATATAAGTAGAACAAAAGAAAAGAATCAAATGATCATCTCAACACAGAAAAGGCATTTGATAAAGTCCAACACCCATTCCTGAAAAAAACTCAATAAAATAGGAATAGAAGTGAAATTCCTCAACATCATAAAGGGCATCTATAAAAAAACCAAAGGCACCCTGGTGGCGCAGTCGTTAAAGCACTGAACTGCTAACCAAAAGGTCTGCGGTTCGAAACCACCACTGGCTCCTCAGAAGAAAGATACGGAAGTTTCCTTCCATAGAGATTTACAGCCTTGGAAACCCCATGGGGTCCCTGTTAGTCTGAACTGACTCCACAACAGTGGGTTTTGGTTATACAAAACAGACAACATCATTCTCAGTGGAGAGAGGCTGAAAGCATTCCCACTGAGAACCAGAACAATACAAGGATGCCCTTTATCATCACTCCTATTTAACGTTGTGCTGGAAGTCCTACTACAGCAATGTTGTTGTTATTGTTAGATGCCATCGAATCAGTTCCAACTCACAGCGACTCTATGTATAACAGAACAAAACACTGTCCAGTCCTGCACCATCCTCATGAATGTTATTATGTTTGAGCCCACTGTCGCAGCCAATGTATCAATCCATGTTGTTGAGGGTCTTCCTCTTTAATGCTGACCCTCTGCTTTACCAAGCATGATGTTCTTCTCCAAAGACTGATCCCTCCTGACAACACAGCCAAAGTATGTGAGACTAAGTCTTGCCATTCTTGCTTCTAAGGAGCATTCTGGCTGAACTTCTTCCAAGAAAGATTTGTTCGTTCTTTTCGAAGTCCATGGTATATTCAATATTCTTCATCAACACCGTAATTCAAAGGCATCAACCCTTTTTGGTCTTCCTTATTCATTGTCCAGCTTTTGCAGGCATGTGAGGAGACTAAAAACACCATGGCTTCAGTCAGGCGCACTTTAGTCCTTAAAGTGACAACTTTGCTTTTTAACACTTTAAAGAGGTCTTTTGCAGCTGATGTGCCCAATGCAATGCATTGCTTGATTTTCTGACTGCTGCTTTCACGGGTGTTGATTGTGGATCCAAGTAAAATGAAATCCTTGACAACTTCAATCTGTTCTCCATTTATCATGATGTTGCTTATTGGTCCAGTCGTGAGGATTTTTGTTTTCTTTATGTTGAGGTGCAATCCATACTGAAGGCTGTAGTCTTTGATCTTCATCAGTAAGTACTTCAAGTCATCCTCACTTTCAGCAAGCAAGGCTGTGTCATCTGCATATCAAAGGTTGTTAATGAGTCTTCCTCCAATCCTGATGCCACATTCTTCCTCATATAGTCCAGCTTCTCAGATTATTTGCTCAGCATACAGACTGAATAAGTATGGTGAAAGGATACTACTACCCCGATGCACGCCTTTCCTGACTTTAAACCATGCAGTTTCCCTTGTTCTATTCGAACAACTGCCTCTTGATCTATGTACAGGTTCTTCATGAGCACAATTTAGTGTTCTGGAATTCCTCATTCCTCAAAATATTATCCATAATTTGTTATGATCCACACAGTAGAATGCCTTTGCATAGGCAATAAAACACAGGTAAACATCTTTCTGGTATTCTCTGCTTTCAGCCAGGATCCACCAGACATCAGCAATGATATCCCTGGTTCCACATCCTCTTCTGAACTGGCCTGAATTTCTGACAGTTTTGATTTGCTTCCTGTCTATTCCACCTGGCGTGGTCCACGTGTATAGTTGCCGTTTATGTTGTTGAAAAAAGGCATTTACAATGAAGAAGTTGGTTGTCTTGCAAAATTCTATCACGTGATCTCCAGCATCATTTCTATCACCAAGGCCATATTTTCCAACTACCGACCTTTCTTCTTTGTTTCCAATTTTTGCATTCCAATCATCAGTAATTATCAATGCATCTTGATTGCATGGCTGATCAATTTCAGACTGCAGAAGCTGGTAAAAATGTTCGGTTTCTTCATCTTTGGCCTTAGTGGTTGGTGTGTAAATTTGAATAATGGTTGCATTAAATGGTCTTCCTTATAGGTGTATGGATATTATTATACCACTGACAGTGTTGTACTTCAGGACAGATTTTGAAATATTCTTTTTGACCATGAATGCAACGTCATTCCTCTTCAATTCCCGACAAAGTAGACCTTATGATTGCCCAATTCAAAATTGCCAATACCAGTCCATTTCAGCTCACTAATGCCTAGAATATCATGGTTAATGCATTTTATTTTTGATGATTTCCAATTTTCCTAGATTCATACTTCGTACATTCTACATTTCTATTATTAATGGATATTTGCAGCTGTTTCTTTTCATTTTGAGTCATGCCACATCAGCTAATGAAGGTCTCAAAAGCTTGACTCCATCCACGACATTAAGGTCAACTCTACTTTGAGGAGACAGCTCTTCCCCAGTCATCTTTTGAGTGCCTTCCAACCTGAGGAGCTCATCTTCCGGCACTATATCAGACAATGTTGTGCTGCTATTCATAAGGTTTTCACTAGTTATTTTTTTTCCGAAGTAGACTGCCAGGTCCTTCTTCCTAGTCTGTCTTAGTCTGGAAGCTCAGCTGAAACCTGTCCACCATGGCTGATCCTGCTGGTATCTGAATATCAGTGGCATAGCTTCCAGCATCACAGCAACACACAAGCCCCCACAGTACGACAAACTGACAGACACCTGGGGATCTAGGGCAAAAAGGCAAGAAAAAGAAACAAGGGGCATCCAAATTGGAAACCCTGGTGGCTTACTGGTTAAGAACTACGGCTGCTAACCAAAAGGTCAGCAGTTCAAATCCACCAGGCACTCCTTGGAAACCCTAAGGGGGCAGTTCTACTCTGTCCTTTAGGGTTGCTATGAGTTGGAATCGACTCGACAGCAATGGGTTTTTTTGGGGGTTTAAACTGGAAAGGAAGAAGTAAAATTATCCCTGTTCACAGATGATATGATCCTATACATAAAAAGATTCCACAAGAAAACTACTGGAACTAATAGAAGGATTCAGCGGAGTAGCAGGACACAAGATAAACATACAAAAATCAGTTGGATTCCTATACACCAACAAACAGAACTTTGAAAAGAAAATAGGAAAACGATATCATTTATAATAGCTCCTTTTTAGATAAAATACTTAGGAATAAATCTAACCAGGGATGTAAAAGACCTATACAAAGAAAACTGCAAAACACTATTGCAAGGAACCAAGAGAGACCTACATAAATAAAAAAATAGGCAACGCTCATGGACAGAAAGACTCAACATTGTGAAAATGTCAATTCTACACAAAGTGATCTACAGATATAATGCAATCCTGCTCTAAACGCCAACAGTATTCTTTAACAAGATGGAAAAACTAATTACCAACTTTATATGGAAAGGAAAGAGGCCCCAGATAAGCAAAACATTATTGAAGAAAAGAACAAAGTAGGAAGCCTCACACTACCTCATCTCAGAACCTACTATATAGCCACGGGTAGTCAAAATAGGCTGGTACTGGTACAACGACAGATACACTGACCAATGGAACCAAATCAAGAACCCAGACATAAATCCATTCACCTATGGTCGACTGATCTTTAACAAAGGACCGAAGTCCACTCAATGGGGAAAAGACAGTCTTTTTAACAAATAGTGCTGGCAAAACTGAATGTCCATCTGTAAAAAAATGAAACAGGACCCATACTTCATAGCTTTCACAAAAACTAACTCAACATGGATCAAAGACCTAAATATGAAACCTAAAACAATAAAGATCATGGAAGAAAAAATAGGGACAATGCTAGGGGCCCTAATACATGGCATAAACAGAATACAAATCATAACTAACAATGCAGAAACCCCAGAAGATAAACTAGATAACTGGGAGCTCCTAAAAATTAAACACTTATGCTCATCAAAAGACTTCACCAAAAGAGCAAAAAGAGAACCTTCAGACTGTGGAGAAAAAAAACTGACTACAATATATTCAACAAGGGTCTAATCTCTAAAATCTGTAGAATATTTCAGGACCTCAACAACAAAAAGACAAATAATCCAATTTAAAAATGGGCAAGGGATATTGTCATGGACTGAATTATGGCCCCCCAAAAAAGTGTGCATCAATTTGGCTGGGCCATGATTCCCAGTATTGTGTGGTTGGCCTCCATTCTGTGATTTTAATTTTATGTTAAAGACGATTAGGGTGGGATTGTAACACCACCCTTACCCAGGTCACATCCCTGATCCCATGCAAAGGGAGTTTCCCTAGGGTGTGGCCTGTATCACCTTTTATCTCTCAAGAGATAAAAAGGAAAGGGAAGCGAACAGAGAGAGAGGACCTCATACTACCAAGAAGGCAGCTCCGGGAGCAGAGCGCGTCCTTTGGACCCAGGGTCCCTGCCTGGAGAAGCTCCCAGAATGGGAGAAGACTGATGACAGGGACCTTCCTCCAGAGCTGACAGAGAGAGGGGGCCTTCCCCTGGAGCCGGTGTGCTGAATTCGGACTTCTAACCTACTGGACTGTGAGAGAATAAACTTCTCTTTGTTGAAGCCAGCCATTTGTGGCATTTCTGTTATAGCAGCACTAGATGACTAAGAAAGATATGAACAGACACTTCACGAAAGAAGACATTCAGGCAGGTAACAGACACGTGAGGAAATGCTCACGATCATCAGCCATTAGAGAAATGCAAATCAAAACTACAACAAGATACCATCTTACCCTGACATTACTGGCATGAATCAAAAAAAAAAACAGAAAATAACAAATGTTGGAGAGGTTGCAGGAGACTGGAACTCTTATGCACAGCTGGTGGGAATGTCAAATGGTACAACCACTTTGGAAAAGATATGACACTTCCTTAAAAAGCTAGAAAAAGAAATACCATATGATTCAGCAATCCCACTCCTAGGAATATATCCTAGAGAAATAAGAGCTGTCATACAAATATACATATGCACACCCATGTTCACTGCAGCATTATTCACAACAGCAAAAAGATGGAAACAACCTAAGTGTCCATCAACAGTTGAATGGATAAACAAATTATGGTACATACACACAATGGAATATTACACAACAATAAAAAAC
>NW_004444011.1:7864446-7866015 GCF_000243295.1 Trichechus manatus latirostris | reverse complement strand
CATATATATATATACACACACATACACACACATATATACATATATGAAAGTATAAGTAGAGTCCATGTGCACATAAAACAGGGATGTATCCCCAAGGTATGTGAAATAGTCAGTGATGTAGCTATGCTTAGTATATTCATGGTTATGTGCTCTAAAATCAATATAAACATAATCAGTGGGAAATTAAATTCTGACAGAGCCAAGAGTATGGCTTTGAAAAGCTTTTAACATTTATCTCCACAATGATCTCATGGAGAGTTCAAGCTTGCTCTTCAGGCAACAATACTGTCCAAAGCTCTGAAAAGCAGATATTTATCACAGCATTCAATCTGTTGCAAAAATTTCCTGGCAGTGTGATTCAATATAAGAAAATAAAGTTTTCATATCATTGCAAATAGGGAAAGAAACTGTTATCCTAAGCACTACCTTTCTTTATTCCTCCATTTAATTAATATTCTCGCTTATGGTTATAATGTTTATTATTCTTCACCCTAACAATACTTTAGCTTTCTTAAAATATGAATATGTGAAAAAAAACAGTTTTTAGAAATAAACCACATGATCAACAAAACTTTATCTTGCATTAGTTCTGCCTTGTATTTTCAGCTATATTACCACCTCCCAAAGGAATGCTTAGACTGTGACTTAAAAGAGGAGCAAATCAATGGCACTGACATGTTTGAAATAAGATGTATACTTCTCTTACGTATTATTTTAAATAATCCAGTGTTTGATTTAAAATATTCATATTTTAACTACTTTGAAAGGCTTTAAAGACAAAGACTGAACAACTGACAAGATATGGACAATGAGAAGGGAAAAATGATTCTGAGGCATTGTTTTGGACAAAGGAGAAATGAGCTTAGGCATGGGCATGTTGAGTCTACAGTGGAGTCATTCAGGTGCTGTATCCAGCTATCAGATATGCACAGTGGTGGTGATTAGGAAGAGCACTAATACAGCCCAGAGAAAGGGCTCAGAGTACAGAACAACACAGGCAAACCTTGGAGAGAGTAAACTGAGAATGATTCTCAAAGGTATCTCCTAAAGAAAAGCAATTTGCCCCCCAAAAATACTGCTAATCTTTCATGTTATACACAGGAAAATGTACTCCCATGAAATAAGGTTTTTCGGAGACAAAGAAAAACTCACTCTATTCTGTTTTCTTAATTCTCAGAAAGCAGACTTCTTTATTTTAATGGAATGATTCATTAAAAATATTTATTGAGAGACCACTGTGTGAATTTGGAACTTGGAATACACAAAGTTTGTTATCTGCCCTAAGGGATTTTTTAAACCTTTTACATACTCTTGCCTGGTTATAAAAATAATAAATGTTCACAGTTTACTAGAAATAACAAAAAGCATAAACGCTAAGTGTTTGAAATATTTCATTAGGAACTGTTGTTGAATATGATGGATCAAATGTTTTCAGCATCACATGGCTTTTCTTATTTGATGTTTTGATCAATATCAATTTATTAATTTTAGTAATAGATTTCCTGATATTGAACAACCTTTGCATTCCTGGGTACACGCTGAAGACAGACCATCCTTTTAATGTATATG
>NW_004444011.1:7862473-7863624 GCF_000243295.1 Trichechus manatus latirostris | reverse complement strand
AAGGGCCCAAAGTCCATCAAATGGGGAAAAGACAGTCTTTTTAACAAATGGTTCTGGCAAAACTGGATGTGTATCTGTTAAAAGATGAAAACAGGACCCATACCTCTCACCATATACAAAAACTAATTCAAAATGGATCAAAGACCTAAATATAAAGCCAACAACTATAAAGTTCATAGAAGAAAAAATAGGATCAATGCTAGAGACCCTAATACACGGTATTAACAGGATACAAACTATAACCAACACACACAAACTCCAGAAGATAAGCTAGATAACTGGGATCTTCTAAAAATTAAACACTTATGCTCATCAAAAGACTTCACCAAAAGAGTAAAAATGAAATGGGCTACGTGGGAATTTCACATTTATTGTCAGCCTAGCATCCTGGGTATTGTGGTATTGTTAATGCATAGCTTGCACAGCTCACTTCTGCATGCTCCTATGATTCTGATTTATTTTCATTCTCTCTTCCCTCTTGTTTTCCCATGATTTTATAAAAGTTTGAAAATTAACCTAAGTTCCTCTTTGGGAAGGAGAACAACGAGTGATAAAATCTGAAGATGAGACAACCGAACAAATGACCTTCAAGAATACTTGCAGAAGTCAACATGTCTGGAACGAGGTCATTGTGCCCCCCTCAAAGGGGAACTAACATCCCACAGATTCTTGGGAACCTGACCCTGTCCCAGTAAAATCCTCTGATCGGCCTCCAGAGGGGGAGGCAGATTTTGGAGGAGCTCATTCCCCTCTGTCTCCTATATATCGATATACAATAAAATAAAGCACTCTTGCTGCTCACCTCACCCTGTCTCAGTATTGACTTTTGTGGCAGGCAGCTCAGACCTGCGTTTTGCAGTAACAGAAAGAGAACCTAGAGACTGGGAAGAAAATTTTTGGACATTACAAGTTAGAAAAAGGTCTAATCCCTAAAATCTACAAGAAAATCCAACAGCTCTACAACAAAAAGACGAATAATCCAATTAAAAAATGGGCAGAGGAAATAAATAGACACTTCACCAATGAAGACATTCAAGTGGCCAACAGACACATGAGGAAATGCTAGCGATCACTAGCCATTAGAGAAATGCAAATCAAAACCACAGTGAGATACCATCTTACCCCGGCATTACTGGCACAAATCAAAAACA
>NW_004444011.1:7857319-7862115 GCF_000243295.1 Trichechus manatus latirostris | reverse complement strand
TATCCAATCTTGTATACCTCATCAGTATAACTGCCGCTAATCCATCTTATTATATCATAGTGATAGAGTTTACAACACATAAGGAAATCACATCAGATTACAAAACAGTACACAATCAAACAATACTGGGAATCATGACCCAGACAAGCTGACAGGTATTTTGGGGGGACACAATTCAATCCATGACAAACCCAGATACCCATCAACAGATGAATAGATAAACAAACTATGGTACATACACACAATGGAGTACTACGCAACGATAAAGAACAGTGACAAATCTGTGAAGCATCTCATAACATGCATCAAACTGGAGAACATTGTGCTGAGTGAAATAAGTCAATCACAAAAGGGCAAATATTGTATGAGATCACTACCGTAAAAATTCATGAAAAGGTTTACACACAAAAAGAAACAATCTTTGATGGTTACAAGGGGGGTGGGGGGAGAAATACTAAATAAACAATAGATAAGTGCTAATTTTTCTGACGGGTAAGACAGTACATAATACTGGGGAAGCCAGCACAACTTGTACAAGAAAAGGTCATGGAAGCTCCAAAGACACATCCTGAGGGAACCAATTGCTAGGCAGAGGGCTGTGGGGACCATGATCTAGGGGAACATCTAACTCAATTGGCATAACATAGTTCATAAAGAAAATGTTCTACATTCTACCTTGGTTAGTAGCGTCTGGGGTCTTAAAAGCCTATGAGCAGCCATCTAAGATACTTCACTGGTCTCATCCCTTCAGGAGCAAGGGAGAATGAAGAAAACAAGATACAAGGGAAAGATTAGTCCAAAGGACTAATGGACCACAACTACCAATGGCCTCCACTAGACTGAGTCCAGTACAACTAGATGGTGCTCGGCTACCACTGACTGCTCTGACTAGTATCACAACAGAGGGTTCCGGACAGAGCTGGAGAAAGATGCAGAACACAATTCTAACTCACAAAAAAATACCAGATTTACTGGCCTGACAGAGACTGGAGAAACCCCGAGAGTATGGTCCCTGGACACCTTTTTAGCTCAGTAATGAAGTCACTCCCGAGGTTCACCCTTCAGCCGAAGATCAGACAGCTTCATAAAACAAAACGAGACTAATGGGGCACAACAGCCCAGGGACAAGGTCTAGAAGGCAGGAGGGGACAGGAAATCTGGTAATAGGGAATCCAAGGTTGAAAACGGAGAGTGTTGACATGTCGGGCGTTGTTAACCAATGTCATAAAACAACAAGTATACTATCTGTTTAATGACAAACTACTTGTTCTGTAAACCTTCATCTAAAGTACCATTAAAAAAAAAAATTAAAAATTAAAAAAAAAGAAATGTGTTCCGTGAGACTGAACTAAGAGACACTGATCTATAGACAGTCAGATGATGGTAAGTACTAGAGTTTAAGACCAGGGAGACTCAGGGCATTGGCTGTTTTCAACCATATGCTGATCAAAGCAGGCTAAGAAAGCCTGTATTCATAGAAAAGCAGAGACACAGTACCATACAAACTCTAAAACACAGTGTAAGAGATTTGGTTTCTAATAACGTCTAAGTTCCCATGAAATTCATCCAGTCTTATTTTTTGGAACTGTTTTTCCCCAGTATCCTTCCTATAAATCCCTTTTCCTTCATTCTTTAGAATCAAATACCCCTGATGAAGAGAATATCAGTCACTAGAGTCTTTTATAAAGCAAATTATTTAATGTTTTTCAGTATTTTCCTTGGTTATTGCATTGTTTCAAGTTTTCTAATCCACTTGAGTCAATTTGGGGAATTTATATATTTCTTTTAAAAAATCCATTCTGTTTTCCAGATTTATTATCATAATGTTGTCTTGTAGGTTTTAAATTTAATAATAATCTAATCAGGCTCTGAGCTAAAGGTAACTACACATCCAGATAGACATGTTCTAAAGTTAAAATAAATTTATGAGAAAATAAAAATAATGGAAATGGAAATTTTAAATAATCCAGATAATTTAATAACAAATTTCATGTACATTGAAGATACTAGCTCTCAAGATTTATTTTTCATATATTTTCTTAGTAAAAATTATTTTATCATAGTACAGAGCGATAACTTAATAAATGGAAAAAATTAATCTGTCATTACAATAATATTTCACCTACAAATTTTTTTTAAGACACTTACATATGAAAGTCACCAAGCTTTGAAAATTTTAAGGTAAATGTTTTATATTAGATTTGCAAGCTAACAGAACATATTCATATCATAAATGAATGTAATATGTAATTGTTAAAATGTTATCATAGCCTTATCACGTAGTTATATTGCATAGTAAGACACGGAAGGCTGTTTTTCTGTGATAAACCCCTAAGTAAGTCATCCCTCATTTCAGAATTAGCTAGTCTTTTATTTCACAAGAGAGAAGTGAAAACATAATGACTCGGGAGATGATTTAACCATTCATCTAGTTGGATGAGTGCAGAATATGAAAATTCTAGAACTATAGGTAAGAATTGTTGCTTATGTAGTTCCCAACTTCTTAATCTATATGATTCTGAAATGTATCTATACCTAAAACAACTACAAAAGGGGTGGGGAGGGGGACAGGGAGGAGATAGAGGAAACTATCAATTTAAAAGATGAATAACTAAAAATAAAGAAATATCTAGAGTTCTAATGTGAAATCTTCCTTGAGTAAACCAAAACCCACGGCTGTTCAGTCAAGTCAATTCCAACTCATAGTGACCCTATCTATCGGTGAGAGTAGAACTGCCCCATAAGGTTTCCAAGGATTTAAATCTTTATGGAAGCAGATTGCCACATCTTTCTCCCACAGAGCCATTGGTGGGTTCAAACCACCGACCTTTTGGTTAGCAGCTGAGCGCTTTAACCTCTGTGTCACCACGGCTCCTTCTTCTTGAGTATCTCTGAAGAAAACAATTAACTTTCAAATATCTCTTGATTAAAATATTCTAACCATGTCTGGGTATAAAGTGTGTCCCACACTGAAGATCCTTGAAGCAAGACACTGTTTTATACTCTGCAACTAGAGTGGTGGATTAGGGATATTGAAATGGGATATATGCTTCCCACACTCTGATGGCATGCAGGAAAAAGCATTAGAACCTCTAACTACATTTCTTTTTTTAATCTTAAAATTTAAGAAAGGAAACTTTACTCATTTGTACATTTCCTGTAACAGAGGTATATAATTTACAAATAAACATAAAATACACTGGGGAAGGTGCTCAAACTCCCCCTCCCCCACCAGGTAGGGAATGCCTAATGAAAAAAGACAAGCATTCAGTGCACTAAATTATGAGTTCTGGATGATGGTAACCATCCCTAGTTTAGCCTAATATCCCACATGGACCTAGTGCAAAGCTAATAAGAGTATTAGCTTTTTGCAAAATTAAAAATCAGCTTATAAATTAAAAGTCTACACTTCTGTCTCTCCCAGCGCAAAAACACACACAAAACTCCATTTAAAATGCTTCTGGCAAAACACCGTCTCCTATAACCTTTTAGTCAGCAGCTGAGCACTTAACCACTGCACCACCAGGGCTCCTTTTATAATAGTTATTAGTATTGTAATTTCACGCTGGCCTGATATATTTAGTAATTTCTTTCTACAAAATTTTCTCTCCATTATTTCTCTGAAGGAACAAAGCTATAGTAGCAATATAATTTTTTTTTCCTCTTTCTTACTGATAGTCTCATTACTAAAGTAAATACTGGAATAGCATTGCTGAACTAGGCTGCAATTTGAGGAAGTTCAGGAAATGTCTATTTTCTTCTAATTACAGGGAAAGCGCCAAACTATTCACACTTTAACAAAACATTACCATATGTTATGGACTGAACTGTGTCCCCTAAAAAGACATATTGAAGTCCTAAGCCCTGCTACCTGTGAACATGGCCTTGTTTGGAAACAGGATCTCTGAAGATGTTGTCAGTTAACATGAGGTCATACAGGAGTAGGGTGGACCCTCATCCAATCTGAGTGGTATTCTTATAAAAGAAGAGAAAAAAGACGCAGAGAGACAGACAGGGGAAGGATGGCCATGTGAAGATGCTTCTACAAGCCAAGGAATGCCTGGAGCTACTAGAAGCTAGGAGAGACAAGAAAGGGTCTTTCCCTAGGAGCATGGGAGGGACATGGCCCAGTCAACACATTGATTTGGACTTCTGGTCTCCAGAACTGTGAGACGATAAATCTCTGTCCTTATAAGCCACCAGGTTTGTGGTATTTTGTTACGGCAGCCTCAGGAAACTAAGACACCATGCACCATGTACCTCATTTTTAACTTGGAATTAGGATAATTTGGATCTGGGAAATATTTTTATTTAAAAAGACTTTAAACTCATCGAAGTCTCTATCATTAGAACTGTGTGGTAATGAAATACTAATAGATAAAATGGGATAGATGATTCAGAAACAGACTCAAATGCACATGATAAAGTGTATCCAAGAGACTGAAGAAAAGGAAGACTCCTAAACAAAGTGTTAGAACAACATGGGAAAAATATATAATTAGATGGTATGTACTCCTCATACCTCACATCAAGATAAAATCCAAATGAGATCCAAATGTAAAAAAACGAAACCACGGAAGAAAACATAGGTCAATTATTTAACCGGGGATTGGGAAAACATTCCTAACTCAAACTCCAGAGCCAGTGGGGAAAAGAGTGACTACATAAAAATAAATAAAAATTAATTTTTTATCAAACACCTGTGCTCTTCAAAAGACTTCACCAAAAGAGTAAAAAGACAACCTACAGACTGGGAAAAAATTTTTGGACATTACAAGTCAGACAAAGGTCTAATC
>NW_004444011.1:7828575-7855669 GCF_000243295.1 Trichechus manatus latirostris | reverse complement strand
CAAAACAAAACGGTCCTCCAAGGCCATGAAGGAAGCGTGTTGACATGTCGTGGGGTTGTTAACCACTGTCATAAAACAATACACGTACTGACTGTTTGATGAGAAAATATTTGTTCTGTAAACCTTCACCAAAAGTACAATAAAAAAAAAATTATATTTTTTACATAGGAAAAAAAATCACTGTAAACACAATAAAGATGTTCGGAAAAACACTGACAACAGATCATGAAGGGTTAATAGCCCTGATACATAAAGAGCTTCTAAATACTGAGGAAGAAAAAAAATCACCAACTCAACATGGACAAAAGATGAACAGTTTATAGAGAAAAAATGCATATGGTCCTCATGCAACGTTCAACCTTGCTAATGATCCTCCAGAGTATGAAAAGATGTTCAGCCTTGCTAATAATAAGATAAATACAAATTAAAACAACGTGAAATTCCATTTTTCACCTTTCAGATTAACAAAAACTCCAAATACTTAACATACTCTCTTGGTGAGACTGTGGAGAAAGAGGCCCTTTCCTATATTACTGTTGGGAACACAAAACAGTTCAGTCCTAGTGGAGGTGAATTTGACAACTTCTAGCAAAACTACATCTACATTTACTCTTTGACCCAGCAGTTTTTCTTCTAAGAATCTACCTCCAAAAGTACTGGCAAAAAATATGAAATAATATATGTATGTACAAGACCATTAATCACAGCACTAGTAATAACACAGGACTGGAAATAACCCAAATGTCTATTAACAAAGGACTGGTTAAATAAACTACGATACAGCGCTGGTGGCACAAGGGTTAAGCGCATGGCTGCTAACAGAAAGGCTGGTGATTTGAATCCACTCAGCCACTCTAAGGGAGAAAGACCTGGTGATCTGCTCCCATAAAGATTATGGCCTAGAAAACCATATGGGGCAGTTCTACTCTGTCAAATGGGGTCGCTATGAGTTAGAATTGACTCAACAGCACATGACAACAACACAGCAATACAATGAAGCTGTAAAAAGGTATGAGGCAGCCCCTCTCATCCTCGATACTCCCTGGTACCTTGGAAGGATGGTGCCCAGGCCTGGAAACTGGGAGAAAACTAGAAAAATAATTTAAAAAATAAAGGTATGAGGCTCAACCCCATATACCACTATGGAGTGATCTCCAGTATAATTGATATGGGACGAAAGAAGAGTGTGCACTGTATGCTACCATTTGGGTAAGAAAGGGAGGAATATATGCTATCTACACATATTTATTTACATATTCAAAATAAATAAAGGAAGCATGAAGCAAAAACTAACGAAAAAGAAAAAACAAAACCATCATTTACAGAGAAAGGGAGAGAACAGGAAAGAAGAAATGGGGATATAAAAGCTAAATCTCTCCTATTTTTATGCAAATAACACATGCCTTCTGCGTTTGTTTGCCAGCTGCCCCTGCCCCCCCACGAGGCATTTTCATAAGCATGCTATGCTAATTTTTTTGTTTTACAGCAACAAGCAGAGGAAGATTGGCATGGCAGCACTTGTGAGGGTACCTCTGGTTGGGGGAAGAGTGTGGCCAGCAAACAAATGCAGAAGGCGCACATTATCTGCGTAAAAATATGGTACTTTGTTTCCTATATTTGATTTCGGAAAATCATGAAATGTTTTCCTTAATTTAAAAAAATAAATAAAAAGACAAAAACAAAGCAACCTCTAGAATTCAAAAACAAGTTTAAATAAATGGATCTAATTGTATATCAAATTAAATGGGATAATACCACAGACAAGAATTGTTTCTAATGTTTTGGCACTCTGCATTTAGCATATTTGGTACTCATAGGGCTGTTATTTCAAAACTACTGTATTTTTTTTTCTGTATTAAAAGAAATATCTACAGTGAAACCTGTGAGAGCTGGAACTCAATGGGGCTGCCTTGTTTTTCCAGGTCTCACAAGTTTTCCACCTTTGATAGCATACAGTCTTACCACTTGTCTGTCATTTATTTTTAGTGGAAAAACAAATTTTTTTTTACAGAATAATTTATTCTAACACCTTATCTCTACATTCCTCATTTGAAAGTGTCCACCTCTAATTCATTCTACATTCTATGTTTGTAGCTTATATCTTCTCTAAGTTATTTAAGAAACAGGCGATTTTTGGTAGATTTCAGCTCACCTTTGCAATACTCACGATATGAGTAATCTATCATTCAAAGGGTCCTTCTGAAAAACCAGGGCATTTGTGTTCATACCTTATGAGCAATCCTGCTACATCTCAGCTCAGTTTTGCAGTCTCTGCTCTATTCTGAATTTGGTTTGTCTAATAACATTCTTTTTTAAAAAAAAAAAAAATTTATTGTACTTTAGATGAAGGTTTACAGAACAAATAGTTTCTCCTTAAACAGTACACATATTGTTTTATGACACTGGTTAACAACCCCACAACATGTCAACACTCTCCCTTTTCGACCTTGGAGGACCACTATTTTTTTTTTTTTTGGTGAAAATATACACAGCCAAAGTTATACCATTTCAAAAGTTTTTACATGTACAATTCAGTGACATCAATTACATTCTTCCAGTTGTGCTGCTATTTTCACTGTCTTTTTCCAAATTATTCCATCACCATTATCTTCAACTCACTGCCCCCTAGACTTCCCATTATTTTAGTGGAAAATATTTGAAGTTTCCACCTTACACAGGTTCTGACTTTCGCAGGTTTTCCTGTATTTGCTAGCTCTGTCCACTGGCAATGTCTAGAAGCAATGACAGCCCACTTGTAATGGGTAGACAAAACAATAGAAAGACTATTTTCAATCCATGTTATGAACAGTCTGAGATAATACCAAGAAAATGAACTTATACCTTTCTTTAATTCAGGAAATAAACGGTGACATTTTGTCTAAATTGTTATGAGAATAGAGTAGTGCTGATCCATAGCAATTTCACAGGGTTACTATGAGTTGGAGTCGACTCGATGGCAACAGGTTTGGGTTTTTTTTTTTTTAAAGGTGAAATTGGAGTCCCTGGGTGGCACAAAGAGTTAACATACTTGGCTGCTAACTGAAAGGCTGGACATTGGAGTATACCCAGAGGTGCCTTGGATAAAAGGCCTGGAAATCTACTTCTGAAAAATCAGCCACTGAAAACCCCACGGAGCTACTTAGGAACAACTAAATGCCTCAGGGGTTTAGATTTCTTGGTTCCAAGGTTTAGGGTCACAGCTTCATGGGTAGATCCACTAAACTGGTCATATATTGCTTTTAGAGTTATTGTTCTACCTCCTATCTTTTTAATGACTTTTTGCTTTCTTCCTGTATGATGCGCTTGATGTCATCCCACAACTCGTCTGGTCTTTGGTCATTAATGTTCAATGTGACAAATCTATTCCTGAGATGGTCTCCAAATTCAGGTGGGATATACTCAAGGTCGCATTTGGTTCTTGTGGGCTTGTTTTAATTTTCTTCTGCTTCAACTTGAACTTGCATATGAGCAATTGATGGTCTGTTCCGAAGACAGCCCCTGGCCTTGTTCTGACTGATAACTGAGCTTTTCCATCATCTCTTTCCACAGATGTACTCGATTCAATTCCTGTGATTTCCATTCTGGTGAGGTCCGCGTGTACTGTTGCAGTTTATGTTGCTGAAGGAAGGTAATTTGCAATGAAGTCGTTGGTCTTACAAAATTTTATCACGCGATCTCCGATGTCACTTCTATCACCAAGGCCATATGTTCCAACTACAGATCCTTCTTCGTTTCCAGGTTTTGCAATCCAATCAGCAGTAATTATCAATGCATCTTGATTGCATGTTTGATCAATTTCAGACTGCAGAAACTGGTAAAAGTCTTCAATTTCCTCAGCTTTAGCTTTAGTGGTTGGTGCATAAGTTTGAATAGTTGTATTAACTGCTCTTCCTTGTACGCATATGGATACTATCCTACTACTGACAGCACTGTACTTCAGGATAGATCTTGAAATGTTCTTTTTGACAATGAATGCAACACCATTCCTCTTCAATTTTTCATTCCTGGCATAGCTAACTATATGACTGTCTGATTCAAAATGGCCAATATTAGTCCATTTGAGCTCCTAACACCTAGGATATCTAACTCTATGTATTCCATTTCATTTTTAACAACTTCCAATTTTCCTACAGTCATGCTTCGTACATTCCACATTCCGATTATTGCAGCTGTTCTCATTTTGAGTCATACCACATCAGTAAATGAAGGTCCTGAAAGCTTGACTCCATCCATGTCATTAAGGTCAACTCTACTCTGAGGAAGCAGCTCTTCCCTAGTTGTATTTTGAGTGCATTCCAACCTGAGGAGCTCATCTTCCCGCACTATATCAGACAATATTCTACTGTTAATCACAAGGTTTTCACTGGCCAATTTTTCAGAACTAGACAGCCAGGTTCTTCTTCCTAGTCTGTCTTAGTCTGGAAGCTCCAATGAAACCTGTCCACCATGGGTGACCCTGCTGGCATCTGAAATACTGGTGGCACAGCTTCCAGCATCACAGCAACACATAAGCCACCAAAGTATGACAAATTGACAGACACTTGGGGGCATATAGTGATACACCCATAAATTCATAGAGTGTCACTTTACATGCTTGCCTCCCCCTACCAAAAAGCAAACTTATCCATTTAAGAGCACTCAAGTCTGAAATGAACTTTGACAGGAAAATCTTGTCTATTTCTTCTAATCAACAGGACTGCATCAGAAGCATTATGGACAGATGGGTACTTAGTTCTATTTTGAAAGACATCCAGGGAAGAAGATCTTACAAACTGCCTTGGCAGTTGGTATGCCAGTGAAATGCAGGATAACCTATAAATGAAAGAACCACTGAGAAGGCCTCCAGAATGCAGCCCAGCATGAGTGTATACCTGTGGAGCTCTGACAGGCAGCTAAGGATTCCTCAGAAAATTCTAGCTATCCCTTTGATTGCTTTTCCTCCTCCTTTTAATTGTAATTGGTCCTTCGGAAAGCAAGCAAATTATGTGATGAGGGGAGGGAGAGAGAAGACTGTGCTATGAGAAAGATTCTTACTAAAGTAAAATGAAATGATAATACCAAACATGTAGAAACAGAATTTTTCATACAGAGAAAATGGTGGGGGCAGAGGGAGAACTTTTTTCCTCCTGGTACGTAGTAGGTGCATTAATAAATATTTTTTGAACGAATGCATAATGAGAAGTGAGACAGAGCCCCCACAGAGCTGTATTAAAAATCATGTTTCCTTTGCTGGGCTTCCCACACCCCTAGCTTTGCATTTGAATCCTGCTTTTGCTTGGAGGTTATATGTAAACCCCATTGCACCTGCATAGTAGGATTAAGAATGTTGCTGATATAACTGTATGAACTCCCTACTTGTAAACCCCTTTAAAAGTAACTTGCCTGCTGGTCCCTGGTGAGCAGTCTTGGCAGCAGCACATCTGACTGACTCCTTTTCCTTGTACAATGAAATAAGGTGCCTTTCCTGTTCTCCCACCTCAGTCTCTCGTTTATTGGCCAATATGAGTCCTGACGAACAAGAACCTGAGGCTTCCACCCAGTAACATTTCTGGCAAGCCAGCCAGGAGCTATCCGCTCAGTTTCTGAGGTAGATCGGAAAACAGACTGGCCCTGATGTCTGGCGCCACCAGGAGATTTCTCCTAGAGACCATGGAGCAGCTCTGAAAGCCGATCCCCCCAGGACCCAAACGATGGCTCTGTGAGACACAAAACACGCCTGTGTTGTTTCCTAAGTGCCTAGGTAAGGCCTTAGAAGAGTCCAAACCAGCGGGAGAAATTGACCACTGAGGGCATAAAAGACTCAAGTACCTGTTAAATTGGTGCACCAGATTAGGTTCTGTGAGTGTCGTGCGTGTATCCATAAAATGGGGAACATTCAAGAGATCCTGGAATGTGGCCGCTAAGATGCATCCTTAAAAACTATAACAGAGACTGGGACAGACATGGCTCTGGCAGCATGCTTGTCCCTTTCCTACTTTTACCTCTTTAAATATACGCTGAATCAAAGCTTTCTTTTTGCTTTACTAAACTTTTTGGTGTTTTCACCCTACAAGAGTTCATGGTGTAGTTGCTGCAGGAATTCTGAAACCACGAATCCAGTCGACCTCGAGGAGACCTAGACTGCAAAGCAGAAGCCCACAAAAAGTGAGGGCCTATCTTCTGGACCCAAGCATTCACACGCCACATCCCTTCAACACTGATGGGTGAGTGCTCTTGGAAAAAGAGCCTTTGCTTATTCTTTTTGTCACGTTTTCTTAAGTTTTGTCTGACATATTGTTTGAAAAACTCGTTGTTTGATTAAGGAGATTCTTTTTTAGATTTTTGCTTTATCGTTTGTTTAAGAGTGACATCTAACAACTTTTGGTGAACTGCAGTTTAGGTCCAGATTCAGGGGTATGAAACATTAAACATTTCAAAGAGCTATGAGTCACTAAGAGCTACAAAAAATTCATACATGGGTCAACCAATAAAAGCCATTAGGGTGGGCGCTCATCAGGAGCGTTAAAGACTCCTGTGACAGGATAAGGTGGTCAAGAGACAGGCTAGAGCACTAGGCTGCCTGCCACCCGCAAACTCTCGAGCAATGAAGGTACACATTGGTCTAAGTGAAATACTGTCCAAACCCCGCGGCATTCCTCTTTAGGCTTCTTTTTGTGGCTCAGAGAAAACCTGGAAAATAGTGTTCTGTTTTGCCAAATTTGCAGGGAGTGGTGGCAGCTCCTGACCTGTGTAACAAAATCTGCAGGGAGAAGTGGCAGCTCCTGACCCGTTTTATAAAATTCGCCAGGAGAAGTGGTAGCTCCATACCTGTTTTATGATACGGTTTCTCAATAAAGAATAACAATGTTAAAGTTAAAATCATCAGTAGCTACATTACTTTCCAATTGGAAGAACTAGCATATTTAAGGTCTAAAATAAGAGACTAGGTCTCAGCCAGAAAAATTAATTAAGTTCAAAAAGAAGGAAACCAAAAGCTTGAACCTTAGAACTTAACATCTTTGATAAATGAGCCTGGATTCCCCCACTGCTACCAAGACACTGGTTTGGGATTCATATCTATATACACTTTTAAGAAACTAGAATCCCCATATCCTTGTTTTGTGTGGTATTGTTCCGTGAGTTTATGTGGTCTTTCTGTCTCCTTTTGTTCTGAGAGCTTGCTTCTGGTCTACAGCATTGTGTCTAAGTTTCTGTCTTGTATCAGGCTGCAGGTTATGGCTGAGAATTGCTGTTTTTTGTAAGGCTGTCTTAGAACCTCAGTTCTTTCCTTATCCAAGAAAAACTGGGTCTTGTGATTTAGATTTTTAGTAGCTATGTTCAAAAACTTTATGATAGAGTCAATCTTAAAAGCAAAATCTTTCAAGTATCTTAAGCCATATATTGTATGACATGTGTTTTATTTAAAGAAAAAAAAATAATTTTGTCTTAAAGTAAAACTAAGAGATCCTGAGTGGGTAAAAGGAGACATGGGACAAGCTTAGTGAGAAAGAAAAAAAAAACGCTAGCCAAGAATTGATGGATTCATTTACAAAACTGCTAAAGAGCTTTGGTATTTACTGTGTAGACGGCCTTTCAAAATGGCTAGATCAATTTAAACATATGTAAATGAATCAGAATGGCCTAATCTTGTCTTCTACTATGAGTCAAAAATAGGGAGTCTCCAAGGTCATATAGCTCCAGGAAGCTTACTATAGTTACCAGAAACTGGGTGCATCCCGACCATAAAAGAACTGTAAACAAGTTCTCTCTATTGTAGGGCAACTTTAAGAAGTCAAAAAAATAGAAATCACAATGAAACACATCTGAAATGGTCTGGGAAAATGTTTCCAACCCTAGCCTGACACTTAAGGTTATATCCATATCAATGAGTTGGTCAGCTGAGCACAGACTTTGACTTCCAAAGCCAGTTGATGAAATCTTTAAGGGCTAAAATTAGATTGGGAAAATACGGGAAATCGTAAAAGCTGAATGAAAACTTAGAATGTTTAAACAGATCTTCTTTCAATAACAGTTACGTTTTATGGTATACAGAATTAAAATAATTTCCAAGACCTTTTAGGTAACTTACTGATGTTAAATTGAGTTAATAGATATTTGTCATAATTTAAGCTTATATACTTTTTCTTTTTATGCCACAAGAGAAAGAATATATACACGTGTATATTTGAGTCTGCTAATTAGTGCGTTCATTTTTGCCATTTAAAGGGATGCACTAAAAGAGGTATGCAACAAAGACAAGAGGTTTATTAAAAAGAAATTTATTTGATATGGTCAAAATTTAATCTGACTAAAGTTTAATGGCTTAATTTATGAGATTTTTAGGACCTTTAACGTTAAATAAAATATAAAACAAAGAATTGGGTTTCTTGCTGTTAAAATAACAAAATTTTCTTTGATTTCTGAGTTGAAGGCTTATTCTTTGTGCAATCTGCCTCAAAGACAAAGGTTTGGTCTCTCATTATAATAAGATCCTGAGTCAAAAACCAAGCCACGTGGCCTTAAGAAAAAAAATAAGATTTTTACCTTTAAGATCTTTGTTTAAACAAATTAAGTATTGTTTCTCAGTGACCTATAATAAACTCCTAACAACTCTGAAACTTTATGGAAAACTAAAAATTTTTTTATAAAGGAAAAGTGCTACAAAGTTTTATTTAATAAATTACACAGAACATGCTGTCAAAATCAAGAGAAACACCTGATTCTCTTTGGGTTAAAATTGATATGTTAGTATTTCTTGTGTTTTTGTCTAATATTAGACAGCAAACACATAATGACATAATTTTATTATTTTTTTATTGCTAACTTGGTCACAACTTTATCAAAGCCAATGGTTTGATTGGAGAATTCACATCATTTACCTATGAAGTTTTTTTTTTTTATTACTATTCAGGTGTTTAGAGATTTGATAATCTTGGTATATCCTGACTATATGGTATTATGTCTCTATTATGTATTATAGCTGAAGCTCTTTAAAAATACGGTTAATGGTTATATTTAGAAATATTTTTAACTAAAGTTTTTTTTAAACTGATTTTATTTGGCCTTTTTTATGCTTGTAATTAATTTTATCAATTCTTTCACTATGACTATTATTTTTATAAACAAAACATGGCCATATTAATTTATGTCATCTACAGGTAAGTTTTTACTTTGCTTATTTGCTGAAAATGTTTGACCAAAATATCTCAACAAAATGATGGACTATGTCGGACTTGCGAAAATGACTGTGACTAGACTGGATAAAATTTCCAAAACTCCTATGCAGAAGCTGACGGGTTCGCAGACTGTGGCTGATCCAGAATCGTGTGGAACAGAAATTAACTACTTAAGACCGACTAAACAAAAGGAAACTATAGGTTTTAGGTGGGAATATTGCTGATGTTTTAAGGTCCTACTTTCTGGATATAAGAAACCATTTTCCCTTTGCTAAATTATCTAACTAATGGGTTTAGATATTGTAACTCTTGAATTAGAAATTCTTGTTGGTAAACCTAGCAAAGTTTTAACTATCATAAACAGATAAGTGTCTGAAGTTCAAGCTATGATTGTACAAAATAGAACAGCATTAGATTTCCTATTAGTTCTTTCAAGGAACAGTTTGTGCCTTAATAGACAAATGTTGCTGTGTTTATCTTAACACTCAATCCTGAGGTTATGCAGAATGTAGTTGCTGCTGAGGCACATGAAAAGCCATTACTGATGCTGCTTATGAACAAACACCTCAGGAGATTTCTTTCCTTGGCTGAAAGACCTTAGGGTCACGGTGAGACAGATAGGGTTAACTGTGCGGTGGAATAAAAGAACTGTTAAAAGTTGGGTAAACAAGAACCACAACCTGTCAACATAAAATAAGGTTAGAACAACCCGTGAATTCCTTCCTCCTTAGTGTTTTTCTAGTCCCTTTCCCCTTGTCACACGATCCGCATGTGCAGAAGAACAAAGTGTGACCGCTGTTTTCACCCACCAAGGGGGGCAAGGTACTACAGAAGATCAGTGTGCCTGCATCATATCCCATAATAAGTGAGGCCAAGAACTGCTGAGGAGACTCTGTCTTAAATATCAGCAGGTTCCACCTTGGATTCTAGATGGTCGTGCAACCTAATCAGTATGCACTGCCATTCCAAGGAGTACCCACCCCTTCAAAGAAACTCACTGAATATTCACTCCTCTATTGTCCCCACCAAACCCACGTAAGTCCTTGCCTTGCTTCTCCTTGCGAGTCAGCCCCCGACTGACTCCTTTTACTTGTCACAAGTAAAATAAACCTGTTAAAGCTGAACCAAACAGCCTTTGCAACGGGTTCCACCTTGGGATGCCTCCTGGGCATGCACCTAATCTTCATAACCCCGCCTCTTTCATGAATAAAGATGATGCCTTTACCCACCTAGAAATCTTTATAAGCCCTAGCCACTTCTTTGTTCGGGGAGACAAAGGCTAGCGTTGCTTGGTCCCTCTGTCTCTGCTCGTGAGCTACTGTTGCTCAATAAAGCATTGTTCGTGCAGAAAACTTGAGCCTCTCTTGATCATTCTTGGTCAGTAGAAGGCAAGAATCTCATAGGCTGCCCATGTTGGGCAGAAGATCCTGGCAACAATGGTTTCATTGGTTATTTCAGACAGCTGGGCTAATATTATTGCTAGTGTTTCTATTCTACCTCCTAGTTCACTGTACGGTGCCTGTGATCTTAAAAACCAGATGGTAACCAATTACCACTTATTGAGCACTTCTGATCAAAGATTCTATAACAAGATTATGATCCAAAGGAAGGAATGATGAAAGAGTTATAATTCTCTGGGAATCCAGATTTCTGCTTTGATGGAGGTTAGGGTAACCCACACAGGTCATTGCCTTTGGGTTCTGTTTTAAACCTCAAACTTTGGGGGAAAAAAAATCTTTAAGAACTTTATCAATCATTATGGGACAAACAACAGATGAAGTTGCTAATGAGATTAAAAAAAAAAACCAAAAAACAGTAATCTCTGATCTCATTAGCCAAGGTGACATGAAAAAACAAAATAGCCTTAGATTTTTTTTTTATCAGCCCAAGAAAGTGTAGTCTGTGCTGTAGCAAATACTTCTTGTTGCATTTGGATAAACAACACAGGAGAAGTACAACAGGATATACACACAATTAGACAGCAAGCTACTTTGTTACATAGTGTAACACCTTTACAAACGCCACATTTATTTGGCTGGTTACCATCAGGAATAAGTACATGGGCTAGATCACTACTACAAGGGATAGTAATATATTTTTAATTTTCTTTTTTCCCCATATAAAAATTTGTACATACATTCTTATGTGACCCTAATTGCTCTCCCCATACTGTGACAGCACACTCCTTTCCACCTGATTCCCTATGTCCATTCAGCCAGCTCCTATCCCTCTCTGCCTTCCCATCTCACCTCCGGACAAAATCTGCCCATTTAGTCTCTTGTATCTACTTGAGCTAAGAGGCAAACTCCTCACGAGTATCACTTTATGTCCCACAGTCCAGTACAATCCCTGTCTAAAGAGTTGGCCTCGGATATTGTTTTAGTTCTGGGCTGATAGAGAATCCAGGGGCCATGCTTTCTGGGGTTTCTCCAGTCTCAGTCAGACCATTAAGTCCGGTCTTCTTATCTTACCAGAATTTCAGTTCTGCACCCCACCTTTCCCCTGCTCCATTCGGGACTCTCCGTTGTGTTCCCTGTCAGGGCGATCATTGGTGGTAGCTGGGCACCATCTAGTATTTCTGGTCTCAGGTTAATGAAGTCTCTGGTTTATGTGGCCCTTTCTGTCTCTTAAGCTAATACTTTCCTTGTGTCTTTGGCATTCTTCATTCTCCTTTACTCTAGGTGGTTGGGACCAATTGATGCATCTTAGATGGCTGCTTGCAAGCTTTTAAGACCCCAGATGCCACTCACCAAAGTAGGATGCAGAACATTTTCTTAATAAGCTTTGTTATGTCAATTGACCTAGATGTCCCCTGAAAGCATGGTCCCCAGACCCCTATCTCTGCTACTCTGTCTCTCAAAGTGTTTAACAGTACTCAGGAAACTTCCAAGCTTTGGTTTAGTCCAGTTGTACTGACTTCTCCTGTACTGTGTGCTGTCCTTCCCTTCACCTAAGACAATTCTTAAACTACTATCTAGTTAGTAAATAACCCTCATCCTCCGTCCCCATCCTCATAACCATCAAAGAATATTTTCTTATGTGTTTAAACCTTTTCTTGAGTTCTTATAATAGTGGTCATATATAGTATTTGTCCTTCTGTGACTAAATTCACTCAGCATAATGACCTCCAGCTTCCTCCACGTTATAAGATGTTTCACAGCTTCATCGTTCTTTATCATTACATAGTATTTCCACTGTGTGAATATAACATAAATTGTTTATCCATTCATCCGTTGATGGGCACCTAGGTTGTTTCCATCTTTTTGCTACTGTGAACAGTGCTGCAATGAACATGGGTGTGTATATACCTATTTGTGCGACGGCTCTTATTTCTCTAGGATATATTCCAAGGAGCAGGATAGCTGGATCATATGCTACTTGTATTTCTAGCTCTTCAAGGAAGCGCCAAATCGATTTCCAAAGTGGTTGTACCATTTTACATTCCCACCAACAGTGTGTAAGTGTTTTAGTCTCTCCACCACCTCTCTGACATTTATTATTTTATGTTTTTTGGATTAATGCTAGCCTAGCATTTCTCTAATGGCTAATGATCGTGTGCATTTCTTCATGTGTCTGTTAGCTGCCTGAATATCTTCTTTGGCGAAGTGCCTGTTAATATCCTTTGCCCATTTTTTAATTGGGTTATTTGTCTTTTTGTTGTTGAGGTTTTGCATTATCTTGTAAATTTTAGAGATTAGATGCTGATCAGATTTGTCATAGCCAAAAATTTTTTCCCAGTCTGTAGGCTGTCTTTTGACTCTTTTACTGAAGTCTTTTGATGAGCATAAGTGTTTGATTTTTAGGAGCTCCCAGTTATCTAGTTCATTTCTGGTGCTTGTGTATTGTTACTTATGGTTCGTATTGTGTTAATGACATGTATGAGGGCTCCTAGCGTTGTCCCTATTTTTTCTTCCATGATCTTTATCATTTTCGGAGTTAGTTTTTCTGCATGGTGTGAGGTATGGGTCTTATTTCAGTTTTTTGCAGATGGATATCCAGTTATGCCAGCACCATGCCAACACCATTTGTTAGAGACTGTGTTTTCCCCAGTTAATTGACTTTGGGCCTTTGTCAAATATCAGCTGCTCATAGGTGGATGAATTTATGTCTGGATTCTCAATTCTGTTCCATTGGTCTGTGTATCTGTTGTTCTACCAGCACCAAGCTGTTTTGACTACCATGGCGGTATAATAGGTTTTAAAATCAGGTAATGTGAGGCCTCCCACTTTGTTCTTCTTCTTGAGTAATGCTTTACTTATTCGGGGCCTCTTCCCTTTCCATATAAAGTTGGTGATTTGTTTCTCCATCTCATCAAAAAATGCCATTGAATTTGGATCAGGATTGCATTGTATCTGTAGATCACTTTGGGTAGAGCTGACATTTTCACAATGTTGACTCTACCTATCCATAAGCAAGGTAAGTTTCTGCACTTATGCATGTCTCTCTTGGTTTCCGGCAGGAGTATCGTGTAGTTTTCATTATATAGGTCTTTTACATCTCCGGTTAGATTTACTCCTAGTATTTTATCTTCTTGGGGGCTATTGTAAATGGTACTGATTTGGTGACTTCCTCTTCGAGGTTCTCTTTGTTGGTGTAAAGGAATCCAGCTGTTTTTTGTATGTCCTGAAAGTTTGCGGAAATCTTCTATTAGTTCCAGTAGTTCTCTTGTGGATTCTCTGGGGTTTTAGGTGTATAAGATCATATCATCTGCAAATAGAGATACTTTAACGTTTTCCCTACCAATTTTGATGCCCTTTATTTCTTTTTCTAGCCTAACTGCTCTGGCTAGGACCTCCAGTGCAATGTTGAATAAGAGTGGTGATAAAGGGCATCCTTGTCTGGTTCCCGTTCTGAAGGAGAATGCTTTCAAAGTCTCTCCACTTAGGATGATGTTGGCTGTTGGCTTTGTACAATTGCCCTTAATTATATTGAGGAATTTCCCTTCTATTCCTATTTTGAGAGTTTTTTTCATGAATGGGTGTTGGACTTTGTTAAATGCCTTTTCTGCATCAATTGATAACATCATGTGGTTCTTGTCTTTTGTTTTATTTATGTGATAGATTACATTGATTGTTTTTCTAATGCTGAACCATCCCTGCATACCTGGTATAAATCCAACTTGATCATGGGGGATTATTTTTTTGATATGTTGCTGAATTCTATTGGCTAGAATTTTGTTGAGGATTTTTGTGTCCATGTTCATGAGGGATATTGGTCTGTAATTTTCTTTTTTTGTCGTGTCTTTACCTGGTTTTGGTATCACGGTTATGCTGGCTTCATAGAATGAGTTTGGGAGTATTCCATGCTTTTCTATGCTCTGAAATACCTTTAGCAGTAGTGGTATTAACTCTTCTCTGGAAGTTTGGTAGGATTCTCCAGTGCAGCCATCTGGGCCAGGGCTTTTTGTTGGGAGTTTTTCAATTACCATTTCAATCTCTTCTTTTGTTACGGGTTTATTTAGTTGTTCTACCTCTGTTTGTGTTATGTTAGGTAGGTAGTGTGTTTCTAGAAATTTGTCCATTTCCTCTAGGTTTTCAAATTTGTTAGAGTACAATTTTTCATAGTATTCTGTTATGATTCTTTTAATTTCAGTTTGGTCTGTTGTGATATCACCCATCTCATTTCATATACAGGTTATCTGCTTCCTCTCCTGTTTTTCTTTCATCAGTTTGGCCAATGGTTTATCAGTTTAGCTGATCTTTTCAAAGAACCAGCTTTTGGTCTTGTTAACTCAATTGTTTCTCTATTCTCTATTTCATTTAATTCTGTTCTTATTATTATTTCCTTTCTTCTGGCACCTGAGGGCTACTTTTGCTGCTCTCTTCCTACTTGTTCCAGTTGTAGGGTTAATGTTTTGATTATGGCCCTCTTTTCATTGTGGATGTGTACATTTATTGCTATAAACTGACCTCTGAGCACTCCTTTCGCTGTGTCCCAAAGGTTCTGGTACGATGTGTTTTCCTTCTCATTTGAGTCTGTGAATTTCTTTATTCCATCCTTAATTTCTTCTATAACCCAGTAGTTTTTGAAGGGATAGTAATATTCTTAGTCTGCATCCTGACAGTATTAGGCATAATAAAACTTATCTTCAATTGTCTTACACACTTATAAAAGCCTCAGGCTAAAATGGTGATGTACACTGAGTCTGCTCACTTCGGCAACTTGACTGATAGGAATGTTGCTCCTACTTAAGATCCTGGTGAAGAACCAGATGGTGTCTGGTGGAAAACCAGCACTGTGAGTTTAAACTGCCTGCCATGGTCGCCATCTAAGGGCTCTACTAAATCCAGGTATAAATATCTCCATCTCTGATCAAAAGAAAAGAATGATTTAGGAGATAATATTGGAGCCATTACTCCCTGTCCTTGAGCATAAAAAATGTGACCCAGCTGGAGCTGGACTCGCAAAGACTTATAAAGACACAGCAACTGGGCCCTGAGGTATAAAGACAATAGCTAAGACAACCTGAAAAAAAAAAGAAAATCTTTTAGGGAAACATTCATATAAACAGGGCTAAAAGCCACTCCTTTTCTTTTAATATCTAATAAATAATCAGTTATAAAAACCAACAAGAGGTCAGTAGCCAAAATGAAAGGCCTAGGTCCAATATTTGCCCTTCCCCAAAAATATGCCAGAAAATTCTGAGCCAGGCTATAGTTCAAAATGGACATTGGTCTCCAAAAAAAAAATGGAAGGAGTGAGACAGAGTCCCCACAGTGGTATATTAAAAATCATGTTTCCTTTGCTGGGCTTCCCATACCCTCAGCTTTGCATCTGAATCCTGCTTTTGCTTGGAGGTTATATGTAAACCCCATTGCGCCTGCATAGTAGGATTATGAATGTTGCTGATGTAACTTGAAAGAACTTCCTACTTGTAAACCCCTTTAAAAGTAACTTGCTTGCCCTTCCTAGGTGGGCAGTCTTGGCAGTAGCACCTCTGACTCCTTTTCCTTGTACAATGAAATAAATGTGCCTTTCCTGTTCTCCCACCTCACTCTCTTATTTATTGGCCAATACGAGTCATGCTGAGCAAGAACTGGGGTTACCACCTGGTACCAGAAATATAATCTGTCTCTCATCCATATCAATGAGAATATTTTTTCTTGATACGGTATTTCAGAGTGACTCCAGCACAGCTGATTTAACATTGGAGCCAGTCAAATCTGCCATTTCATACTATTTTGTGGGTATTGGTTCCAAGAACCTCTTATCTACCAACATAGGCTGATTTCCAGACTTAGTATCAGGCCCTAGGAGCTCCTCATGAGGTTATGCAATTAACACACTGCACAGAGGAACCCAGAAGGATGGGAGGAGGGGATAAGTGGAGGATGAAATCCAGCCTGTACTTCCTTACCTAGCCCTTTTCTAATTCATCTGCCCAGAGGGGCTACCTTTTCCTAATTCTGCACTAAAGCACTATACAAGCTCTCAGAATTTAAAGAGTCTTCTCTCAATAAGACGGATTCTTGGACATTGAAGTGCAAAGGTAAAGTCACTCTAACTCAGTGATTGTCAATCATAGTGATTTTTGCCCCCAGGGGATATCTGGCAATAACCGGAGACATTTTTTATTGTTATGATTGGGGATTCCTACTGGCAGTTAGTAAGTAAACCTGTTGCCATCAAGTGGATTCCAACTCATAGCCACCCTACAGGACAGAGTAGAACTACCCCATAGGGTTTCCAAGGCTGTAAATCTTTATGGAAGCTGACTTATTATATATCTTTCTCCCTTGGAGCCACTGGTGGGTTTGAACTGCCGCCCTTTCAGTTAGCAGCCGAGTACTTAACCACTGTGTCACCAGGGCTCCTTCAGTTAATGGGTAAAGGCCAGGAATGCTGCTTAACCTCCAATGATGCACAAGACAGCTACCCACAACAAAGAATTATCTGGCCCAAAACGTCAATAGTACCAATGCTGAGAAGCCCTGTTTGAGATCAAAATCCTTTCTATAGTGTCTACTGAGATCATGAAAGCTTTATCTATAACAGCTTACAGTGACCCATCTGCTTAGGCACCCACGCTTAATTTACTGATTCAACAAATACTTACTGAATGCCTATAGGTCCCTACTAGGCATATAAATAAAAGGCACTGCTCTTTCTCAGAAAAACTTATAAGCTAGAGTTGGAAAAGAAAGTATAAAACAGAAGGTATCCTTATGTTATGACATGGATGAACCCTGAAACATGCTGAGTGAAATAAGTCAGACACAAAGGACAAGTATTGTATGATCCCACTTATATGAAATATATCTAGAATAGGGAAATGCATACAAACCAAAGTTAATTAGTGGTTACCAGGAGTGGGTGGGAGGGGAAGAGGGGACTTACTGCTTAAGAGGCAGTTTGTTTCTGTTAAGGGTAAGAAAAAATTTTGGAAAGAGAGAGTGGTAATGGTTGCACAACTTGGTGAACATAATTAATGTCACTGAATTTTACACATAAAAATGACTGAAATGGCAAATGTTTTGTTACATATATTTACAACGAACAAAACAGAAGGTATCTTGTTGGAAAGAAAAGAAAAAAAAAAAAAAAAAAAACCCAGAAGTTATCTAAGTGCATAACTGTATAAGTTTGTACTTATACAGTTTTTGTAATTACAGAAAATAACTGTTTTTGTAATTTCTGAGGAGTGGGAAAATGGATGGATAGGGCCTCCTGGAATAAGTTTTAAGTCCATTTTTTTTTTTTAAAGGAGAATGATAGACATGAAATCAAAAGAGAATGGGTAGAGGCCATTTGGTCTAATATGCTATCTGGAACACTAGCGTTTGACTCATAAAAAGGTATTATAAATGGTAGTTCAGTTCCAGGTCAGCCCACAAAAGCTTATTCAACCATAATCCAGCTGAAGCAGTAAAACCAGAGAGTCCTGAGGTGAAAAAGCCTGAGTTTTGTGACTTAGAAAAAAGGAGGAAGAAAATCCTGCTGCCCCTCCCCCTCTCCTCTCCATCCCCCACCTTCTCAGTGAGTGAGAATAATCCTAGAAAACTTTTAACTAGCTCTTTTTTAAAACTGAAAAATAATTTTTTAAAATTCAAACTGCATACACACACAAAACCTACAAAAAATGTAGAACTCAGAACCCAGGTGCCCTCATCTCCTTCCAGAGGCAGCCAATTTTATATTAATACATTTCCTTCAGAAATACCTGCTTTATATATTCATACAAACACATACATGTATGTATGTATATAAAACCAGTTGCCATCGAGTCTACTCCAACTCATGGTGACCCATGTGTGTGAGAGTGCAACCGTGTTCCACAGGGTTTTCAATGGCTGATTATTTGGAAGTAGATCACCAGTCTTTTCTTCCAAGGTGCCTCTGAGTGAACTCCAACTTCCAACCTTTCAGTTAGCAGCACATTAACTGTTTACACTACCCAAGGATCCTATATGCATATACATCCTTTTAAATTTACATACAGAAATGGGAACATACTATACAGTCTGTTTTGTACTTTTCTTTTTAACTATAAATCTATGTTATTTCTTTAAAGGCTGCAGAATATTCTAGCATATGGCTGTACCATTTGTATCAACATTAGGATGGTTTCGAGGAACATTTTGAATGAGCAAAAGTTTAATCTTTTTCCTCTTACATCCTAGTACCTAATCTCCAGTTTTCCAAGTCCTCAGTGTAGACTGGCCCCAAACCCTTCACTTTATCCCTCTGGCCTTGTTCTACTCTGTTGCTGTTGTTGTGTGCTGTCAAGTCAATTCTGACTCATAGCAACCCTATGTGACAAGAGTAGCACTGCCCACAGGGTTTTCTTGGCTGTAATCATCACAGAAGCAGATGGCCAGGTCTTTCTCCCATGGAGCCGCTGGGTGGGTTTGAACCGCTAACCTTTCTGTGAAGGGCCAAGAGCTTAACCATTGCAGCCACCAAGGCTCTGTGGTTCTACTCTACCTATTACCTTCCCCAAAGTGTCACACCCTCCAAAAGCATGGACTTCCTCTTTCCACCAAAGTTACCTTCTTTCAGAGTGACTGACCTCACTTAGTTTAATTCCGAAGAAAGCCATCTGGCCATCTGATTCACACTATTACGTGAATTGCTAACAACTCCTCAACCCTCACACTCAGAAAACAAGGTATTTGTTAACTAAGTTGAATCCAATTGTTGGAATTCCAGGGAGAACAACAACCAAAAAAGAGCAAAGCAGAAGCTGTCAAGACACACAATTTTGGGTTTGGGGGAGGGTCAACCATATTGGCTATTGACTCATATCAGAAAACCTATGCACAGAGAGTTTCTTCTAACTGATGATATTTGGGGCAGCTTCTTTTCCTCTAATTTAGAGTCTACAAGAATTCTTCCAAAGCACAGAGATTTTTTACAACAGCATTTATCCAGTAGGGAGACTGGGGTGGGGGGCATTTGTAAGTATGGGTCATTCCTAAATGGATGTTTATGAATCCTAGAGACCAACCATTCTGTGACTTGCCACTAGAACACTGAGAAAGAGCAGAAAAGAACATTATAATCAACTAAAGTCTCCATTATGCCTCTTATGAAATCCTATACACCATACAAAAATATCCACATTTTCTTATGAGATGCACAAAAAATTGCCTGAGTAGCTACTGGCATCTTTTGCAACATTATAGACAGAAATAACTGTTCCCCTTTCACCAGAGGCAGCACTGATGCAGAATTTATTTCTGAAATTTTATCTGATTTGCAGAGAGACCTGAAATAAATGCTGAAGTAACATGGAGCCCTAAGAATGATATGTATCAATGGGCTTTTTCTGTTCTCCTTTTCGAAACTTGAAGGGGCTGAAACAAACTTATGGCTTAATGATATGAAATTCGGCTTCTTTTACAGTTTATCTTTTCTTTCTTTTTTTTTTTTTTAAGTTTTCTGTTGCAAGCTTTGGCTCATAAACAGTGAGCCAAATGCTCTATCTATATACCTATATGAAAATTATCCACAGTTTGTCCCAAGGTTATAAAGTATTATGTATCATATTCTGGGGATTTTTCTCAGTCTATTCCCCAAGGACATATTACCATTGGACTTAGGTTCCAAGAAAGAAATCTGTCCCTCATTAGCTGGAGTAGACAGGGTGGGATTTTATTAAAGTTGGCTCCATGTGAGCTGAGAATATACACATATATATTGTGTGATCTTACGTTCAGCAGGGGTCTGCAGCCTTACTGCCCATTGTGCACTGGGCTGAAGAGTTCTGCTGAGTAAGCTTTCTAACAGTATTCAGCAGTGAGGAAGAAAAGAATGAAAATGGAGAGTAAATAGAGATCAGTTTCCATTTCTGAATAGAAGAGCAACACAGTCTATGAATATTCCTCTTAACAAAGCACAAATTCTCAGCTACACCTACAAACTCAAAGATGAAAGAGACAAAGCTCCCCGTCTCTCCTTAAAGAGATCAGATTAGTGGGGAAGATAAATGAATAAACAATCACAATGGAAAGGGAGCAAGAAGAAAAGTCAGAAATGTTGAAGACCTGAACTAAGGCAGTGGCAACAGGGTAGAAAGAAGGGATGAGAGAGAAGAGATATGTGGAGAGTAGATTCACCATAAGTGACGACTTGATGCCAGGGGGTGAAGAAAGAGCAAGAGTTGTGGATGACTGAGGTTTCTGACTTCCGTGACTGGATGTCTAATCATGGCACTAGATGAGAGAGGAAAGGAAGAAGACTAAGAATGGCTATAAGTTCAGTTTGGGGTGTACTGAGCTTGAAATGCTTACAGAATATCATGAAAAATTATAAGCTTTAGTGTAACTTTTAAAATTTATATTAACTTTAAATTATTCCTATAAAACTAAATAAATCTTTCCTTCAGAAGAATTCCTAATGGAAGTTTAACAACCTTAAGACAAAAGGAGGGTATTATCAAATACAGTGCCTACCAGCACGTGGTGCTAGAAGATCCACTAATGATGGTCATCACTGGCAGTAAGTAAGGAAGATGAAAGAGTTGTCTGTTGGCCCTTATAGTTAGGCAAGGGGCGTAACTATAAACTGCATCCCCAATTAAATCAAAGCAAAATCAGTAACAGTACATTAAAACCATACCCTGAGAGTCATAATTTTAACTACTTCCTTAGTTAAAACCAACATCCATCCTGTAAATATCCATTGCTAGTGTAAACATGGAGGAAGTCCAGTGAAAGAGTTTACAAGATGACTTCTATGTGATGTATGGTTCAGGGCACAGCCTGCAGGCAGCCAGAGGACCAGTGTTGCAGCCCTGAAACCTTAAGCAAGTAGCATAAGGTCTCTGAGGCCACGTTTCCTAAATTGTCACTGTTCCTTGTGGTGAGGTATGGATTACTTATAGATAGGGAAGACCAAATGTATATGTAAAATACAAATCTTTCATACTCTGAGACAGTGCAACAGAATTTTCATGAGAACCACACGGTAATTTTAACTTTTCTAGTAGCTATCTTTAAAAAGTAAAATGAGTTTAATAATGCATTTTAACTCCATATATCCAAATTATCATTTCAACACATAACGAAAATTATTAACCAGATAGTTTACATGTTTTTTAACTAAGATATCAAAATCAGTGTAGAATTGACACCAAACCAAAACACTCGTTGCCGTCAAGTTGATTCTGACTCATGGTGACCCTAAAAGACATAGTAGAACTGCCCCATAGGGTTTCCAAGAAGTAGCTGGTGGATTCCAACTGTCGACTTTTTTATTAGTAGCCAAGCTCTTAACCACTGTGTTACCACGGATCCAGAGTTGACACAGCACATCTCAATTAACACATTAAATTTTACTGGAAATACTTGGTGTATGTCTTAGTCATCTAATGCTGCTATAACAGAAATACCGCAAGTGGATGGCTTTAACAAAGAGAAATTTATTTTCTCACAGTCGAGTAGCCTACAAGTCCAAATTCAGGGCGTCAGCTCCAGGGGAAGTCTTTCTCTACTGGCTCTGGAAGAAAGTCCCTATCATCAATCTTCCCTTGGTCTGGGAGTTTCTCCGCGTAGGAACCTCAGGTCCAAAGGACCCGCTCTGCTCCCGACACTGCTTTCTTTGTGGTATGAGGTTCCCATGTGTCTCTGTTCGCTTCTCTCTTTTATATCTCAAAAGAGCTTGGCTGGGACTTCTGGGCACCATGCCGCTATAGGGAGAAGCACCACGCCGTCCCTCCACAGTAACGATCCGAAAAACTAAGCAAATGGAGAAAACAGCAATCCTGAAACCCTAAGCATCAAATGAAGAGATAAAGAACTCAGCCAAGCACAGAATGGAATAAGAAACTGACAGAGAACATACAGCGAGGACAGATACATGCAGAGGTCCCCTATCAGCTAACGGAGAACGGATCTGCCATCTTGGAATCTTATCAGAGACCAGCAAACAGGGGGTACGAGAAACAAGCTTCACGGAGCTGTCAGCTGGAGACAGAACAATCAGTAACCAGCAATATACACTTTCCCATGCCCCACCCTTCTTCATCACAACTTGGCTTCCTCTGCTTTCTGCAGCCACCGTCTCTTGGCTGGCAAGCACAGGCTTCACCCCGGTGTCACTTGGATTCCACCTGCCCACACTGGACGGCTTCTTAAGTGCCATTTGTTGGCTGAGGTGTTGCTTTTTTCAGCTCTTTAGATTTCCTCCTTACCTCTCTCCACCTCCCTCTCCTTCCTCTGAAATACCTGACTCCATGTGCTATCTTTGCTTCTTCCTGAAAGGCTGTGAAACGCTGCTCGAACGTGAGACTGCTTCCTGGCCCGTTCTGCCATAATGGTGGGATCCTGGAACTTTTTTTGTTTGTTTAGAAACGTTTGTTTGTTTCTTTTCTTTTTCTTTTCTGAAATTGGGAGCCCGTTCTAGCCAGGCAGTACTGCGCGGCTTGGGACCTACCCCCTCAGTTTGTGCAGATGCCAGAGGGATCCCTGAGGGTATTTCTTTTTTTTTGATTGTTTGTTTTTCCTGTTTTTTGGGGGGGGTTCTTGTTCTTGTTTTCTTTTTAATTTCTTTGTTTTGTTTTCTTTTCCCTCTTTTTCCCTTTTTGTCTTTCTTCATTACTCAGGTTTTCGTCTCTCTATACTTCTTTTCCTGTTCACTGAATACCTGGTGCTGAGTGACACATCTACGGCTTCTAGCCAGGCTGTACTTCACAGACTGGGAGCAACTTCCCCAGACCTCACAGCTGCACCAGTGGGTGGGAGCTTTTCTTTTTTCTTTCTAATTTTTAGTTGTTCATTTTTTTCTTTTTTCTTCTTCTCCTCCTTTTTATTTTTCTCCATTTCATAGTCTCTCATCTCTCCACTCCAACGGTAAGTTCCTCTAGCACTCTTTCTTGTTTGTATGTTTTTGGCTCCTGTTCCTCTCTCCTCTCTCCCATATCCATCTTAGCTCCACAAATCACAATCTCCCCCCTCCATCTTGTCTACCTGCACTGTGCACCGAACATCACACCAACAAGCAGCACAGGCACAGCCTACCAGAACCTTCCCTGCACTGATTACCAGCCCACCCTGGTGGCCATAGTAAGTGCCACAAACAACCCATCCCAGCAACTCCTCTTCCGCTAGAACTGCCCTGCTGCACCATATCTGAGCGACTGACCCTGCCAGCTGGAGACGGATGAGAAAAGTATCCTGCTCACAGACGAGCAAACAACAAAGAACACACAACCCGCCTGCTCAGAAATAGCCAAATAAAACATAAAAATAGGACAGGACAAAACAAACAAATCTACAATCAATAAATGAGAAAAATAACTACCAAATTCCCCAAAGACAGCAGACAATATCAAAACATTTACAAAAACACAACAGGATGCTTCAAGTAGGCATCCAAAATAAAACACCAGATGACTTCCCTGTAAAAGAAAAGGCACTAGAACTGCCTGATAGGGAATTCAAATTCTAATATTCAGAGCTATGCAAGACTTGAAACAAAAAGCAGACAAAAATGAGGAAAAAATAGACAAATTCATGGAAAAGGCAGACAAATTCATGGACAATACAAACAAAAAAATGGAAGAATTCAGAAAAATAATGCAGGAACAAAATGCTAAAATAAATTCACAACAAGAGATCATACAAAAACAACAAGTAGAAATTCAAAAGATAAACAACAAGATTTTGGAAATGGACAGTGTTATAGAAGGGCTGAGGAGCAGGTTTGAAAGAGTAGAAGACAGAATCAGCAAAACTGAAGACAAACACTTGGCTACAACTCTGAGGAAAAATCAGAAGAAAGAATGAAGAAAAATGAAGACACCCTGAGAATTATGTGGGATACAATCAAAAGCAAAAATTTGCGAGTGATCGGAGTTCCAGAAAGGGGGAGAAAACAGAAAACACAGAGAAGATCATTGAAGAACTGCTGACAGAAAACTTCCCCAATATTATGAAAGATGAAAAGCTGACCATCCAAACTCAACAGACCCCACATAGGATAGACCCCAAAAGAAAATCACCAAGGCATATCATAATCACACTCATCAAAACCAGAGAAAAACAAAGAACCCTGACAGCAGCTTGAGAAAAACAAAAAGTCACAGAGGAGAAACAATAAGACTAAGCTCAGATATCTGGCAGAAACCATGCAGGCAAGAAGGCACTGGTATGACATATATAAAACTTCGAAAGAAAAAAATTGCCAGCCAAGAATAATATATCCTGCAAAACTCTCATTCAAATGTAATGGTGAAATTAGGTCATTTCCAGATAAAGAGAAATTAAGGCAATATTTAAAAACCAAATCAAACTTACAAGAATTATTAAAGAGAGCCCTTCGATCTGAGAACAAACAACATCAGCTCATAGGCTGAATCTAGGACACAGGATCGTACCAGCCGGATACCAACCTAGGAAATGAACTCTCAAGGACTATCCAAAACCAAAAGAAATGCAAAAGGGAATCACAGCAGTTAATCTGTTAATGACAACAACAGCAGAGCAATAAAAGAGGGAATAAACGGTGTAGGTATAGAACCTTCTAATGGAGAGGAAGGCAAGGCGATACCAAGTAATAATACACTGCTTCAAACTTAGAAAGATAAGGGTAAATTTCATGGCAACCACAAAGAAAGCTAACAAACCTACTTACCAAAATAAAGAGGAAAAACATAAAGTCTCAGTAAAAACTAAACCTACAAAAACAAAGGAAATGAAAAAAAATCCACGAACAAAAGGAATTTAGCGCAGGAGAGTAAAAGGAACAAAGAAAACGCCAGCACCGCAAGAAAAAGCACTACAAAATGACAGCTATAAACTCATAACTATCAATAATTACACTGAATGTAAATGGCCTAAATGCACCCATAAAGAGACGGAGAATGACAGAATGGATAAAAAAACAGGATCCATCAATATGCTGTCTACAAGAAACACACCTTAGAAACAAAGACGTAAATTTATTAAAAATCAAAGGTTAGAAAAATATATATCAAGCAAACAACTACTAAAAAAGAACAGGAGTGGCAATACTAATCTCCGATAAAATAGACTTTAAAACAAAATCCACCATAAAAGATGAAGAAGGACACTATAATGTGATTAAGGGGACGATCCATCATGAAAACATAACCATGATAAACATCTACACACCCAATGACAGGGCTCCAAAATACATAAACTCTTAACACCACTGAAAAGAGAAATTGACAGTTCCACAGTAATAGTAGAAGACTTCAACATGCTACTCTTGGTAAAGGCCAGAACATCTAAAAAGAAACTCAGCAAAAATACAGAAGACCTAAAGGGCACAACCAGCCAACTTGACCTCATAGATATATATAGAACACTCCACCCTACAGCTGCAAAGTACACATTCTTTTCTAATGCATGTGGAATGTTCTTCAGAATAGACCATATCTTAGCCACAATCGTCAACAAGATCCAAAACGCTGAGATAATACGAAGTATCTTCTCTGACCACAATGCCACCAAGGCAGAAATTAACAATAGAAAGAGCAAGGAAAAAACTCAATTACATGGAAACTGAATAACACCCTGCTTACAAACCACTGGGGAATACAAGAAATCAGAGATGGTATAAAAAAATTCCTAGAATCAAACAAGAATGAAAACACATCATACCAAAATCTTTGGAACACAGCAAAGGCAGGCTTCAGACGACAATTTATAACAATAGATGCACACATCAAAAAAGAAGGGACAAAATCAAAACATTAACTACACAACTCAAACAAATGAAGAGAACAGCAAAAAAAAAGTCCACAGCCACCAGAAGAAAGGAAATAATAAAGATTAGAGCAGAAATAAATGAAATAGAGAATAGAAGAACAACAGAAAGAATCAACAAAATCAAAAGTCGGTTCCTTGAAAGAATCAACAAAATCGACAGACCACTGGCCAGACTGACAAAAGAAAAACAGGAGAAGACGCAAATAACCCAAGTAAGAAATGAAATGGGGGACACAACAACAGATCCAACTGAAATAAAAAGGATCATAACACAGTATTATGAAAAACCATACTCCAACAAATTTGAAAACCTAGAGGAACTGGATAAATTTCTAGGAACACACCACCTACCCAAACTACAAAAAAGTGATCTTAAAAATCTGAACAGATTTGTAACAAGGGAAGGGATTGAAAAGGTAATAAAGAAAACTCCCAACAAAAAAAAGCCCTGACCCTGATGGCTTCAAGGGAGAATTCTACCATTCAGAGAACAGCTTGTACCAGTACTACTCAAACTATTTCAGAACACAGAAAAGAAAACTACACTTCTGAATTCATTTTACGCAGCCAACATAATCCTGACACCAAAACGAGGCAAAGATGCCACAAAAAAAGAAAATTACAATCCAATATCTCTCATGAATATAGATGCCAAAAGTCTCAATAAATTTCTAGCCAATAGAATTCAGCATCATATCAAAAAAATAATACACCACGACCAAGTAGGATTCATACCAGGTGTGCAGGGAGGGTTCAACATCAGAA
>NW_004444011.1:7804206-7826731 GCF_000243295.1 Trichechus manatus latirostris | reverse complement strand
GATGGAAACAACCTAGATGCTCATCAACAGATCAATGGATAAACAAACTATGGCACATACACACAATGGAGTATTATACAATGATAAAGAACAATGATGAATCTGTGAAGCATCTCATAACATGGATGAAACTGGAGGACATTATGCTGAGTAAAATAAGTCAATCACAAAAGCGCAAATATTGTATGAGACCTCTACTGTAAAAACTCATGAAAAAGTTTACACACAAAAAGTAACAATCTTCGTTTGTTTGTTATGAGACACGGGAGGGATGGGGGGAAAAACACTAATAGACAATAGATAAGTGGTAACTTTGGTGAAGGGTAAGACAGTATACAATACTGGGGAAGCCAGCACAACTTGTAGGAGGAATGGTCATGGAAGCTCCATAGACATGTCCGAATTCCCCAAGGGACTGAATTGCTGGGCATAGGGCTGTGGGGACCATGGTCTCAGGGAACATCTAGCTCAACTGGCATAACACAGTTTATAAAAATAATGTTCTACAGTTTACCTTGGTGAGTAGCGCCTGGGGTCTTAAAAGCCTGTGAGCAGCCATCTAAGATACTCCACTGGTCTCACCCCTTCGGGAGCAAGGGAGAATGAAGACAACAGGATACAAGGAAAAGATCAGTCCAAAGGATGAACGGACCACAGCTACCAAGGCCTCCACCAGACTGACTCCAGTACAGCTACATGGTGCCCGGCTACCACCACTGACTGCTCTGACCAGAATCACAACAGAGGGCTCTGGACAGAGCTGGAGAAGGATGTAGAACAAAATTCTAACACAAATAAAAAGACCAGATTTACTGGCCTGACAGAGACTGGAGAAACCGTGAGAATATGTCCCCCAGACACTCTTTTAGCTCAGTGGTGAAGTCACTCCCGAGGTTCACCGTTCAGCCGGGGATTGGACAGCCCCAAAAAACAAAACAGGACTAATGAAGCATAGCAGTCCAGGGACAAGGACTAGAAGGCAGAAGGGGACAGGAAAGCTGGTGATAGGGAACCCAAGGTTGAATAAGGGTAGTGTTGCCATGTAGTGGGGTTGTTAACCATTGTCATAGGGCAATATGTGTATGGACTATTTAATGAGAAACTATTTTGTTCTGTAAACCTTCATCTAAAGTGAGAATAGCAGCACAACTGGAAGAACGTAATCGATGTCACTGAATTGTACATGCAGAAATTTTTGAAATGGTGTTTCTTTGGCTACGTATATTTTCACCAAAAAAAAAAAAAAGGTCCTCCAAGGTCGAGGAGGGAGCATGTTGACATGTCGTGGGGTTGTTAACCAATGTCATAAAATAGTACGTGTACTGACTGTTTAATGAGAAACTATTTTTTCTGTAAACCTTCACCTAAAATACAATAAAAAAAATTTCAAAAAAAAAAAAAGATTGGCTTAAGACACTATCTAATCTTGTAAACCTTATCGGTACAACTGCCGCTAATCCATCTTACTACATCATAGTGATAGAGTTTACAACACATAAGGAAATCACATCAGATTACAAAATGATACACAATCATACAAACTGGAAATCATGACACAGCCAAACTGATACACACATTTTTGGGGGGACATAATTCAATCCATGACAGTGTAGTTGAAAAGTAGATTCACTTACCTAAGTTATTCCAAATATAGTTAAAAGTTTTCTAGTAAGTGAACTGGGTATCAGTTTTAAAATATAAATTAATTAAAATAAGCACTGAGTAGAAGATTAGAGAGGAAGTGGAAAGGCAAAGCAGCCAGAGCCCACAAGCAGGAAAATATAAAAAGTAGAAGCACGTTGTAACCATCTCACCTTCCCACCCTCTGAACCCTAAACCTACCTGATCTATAGACATATTTTCTTCTTTCCTTCCTGTTACAATGGAAGACATAATCCTGCATCGTATCAAAGGCCAACCCCTACTCTTGTTTTGAATACCATCCCCTCTGCCCTTCTCTATAATTTTGCTCCTGCTGTTACCCCTTTCTCCTGCATCACCAGTTTATCCTCTACTGGATTCATCGATGTTGTTCGAGAGTGCTTTAGTAGCTTCCATGTTAAAAATCACACAAACAAAAATGATAACTACAACCAAAAAACAAACTCTTTTCACCTTAAATTTATCTCCACCTTTAGCCTCAGTTCTTGGCTGCCCTTCACAGCAAAACTTCTTGAACAAGTTATCTCTATTCATTATTTCCATTTCGTCACCTTCCACTCCAACCTGACCTCCCTTTCCTATCACTCCACTGAAACTCCTCTTGCCAAGGTCAACAACCCCCTCGATGGTGCCAAATTTAATGAACATTTCAACAACCTCCCTTTACTTGACCTTTCAGCAGCGTTTTTCAGTTGACTATTGTCCTTTTTAAAAATGTTTTCTTCCCTTGGTTTCTGTTTCCAAATTCACCTTCATTCTCTGTCATCTCACGAGCCCCACCTTTGCTGGTTCCTCCTCTTCCACTAGATCGCTAAATGTTGGAGAGCTTCAAAGACCGGTCCTGAGAGATCTTCTCTTCTGTACCTATACTTTCAATCTAGGTAAACAAACAAACAAAAAATCCATTGCCGCCAAGTCAATTCCAACTTACAGCACCTTTATAGGACACAGTTGAACTAACTGCACCATAGGGCTTCCAAGGCTGTAAATCTTTATTGAAGCAGACTGCCACGTTTTTCACCCATGCAGCTGCTGATGAGTTCAAATAGTCAACCCTTCAGTTAGCAGCTGAGCACTTAATCACTGCGCCAGCAGGGCTCCTTCTAATTCCAGGGTTTTAAATACCATCTAGGTGCTGATGACTATTAAATTTATATCTCGTTCCCTGCTCTCTCCCCTAAATTTCAAACCAATAGGGAGAACACTTTAATTGCTGCTTCCATTTAGATGTCCATCTGCAACCAAAACAGAATTTCTACTTTCACAGTTCCTTCCCTAGTCTTATCTAAATTAAATGGCCACACCTTTCCCCAGTTGCTAGAACCAATATTCTAGGAGACATCCTTGTTACCTCTGCTCATTCTCAACATCTCATCCTTCAGCATGTTTTACTGGCCCTACCTCCAAAGTCTTCATGATTCATTGTCCAGCTTTCACCTGCATATGAGGCGATTGAAAACACCATGGTTTTGGGTCAGGTGCACCTTAGTCCTTAAAGTGACATCTTTGCTTTTTCACACATAAGGAAGACTGAAGAAGAACTGATGCCTTGAATTATGGTGTTGGCAAAGAATACTGAATATACCATGGACTGCCAGAAGAACAAACAAATCTGTTTTGGAAGAAGTACAGAGTGCCCACTGGAAGCGAGGATGGTGAGACTTCATCTCACATACTTTGGACATGTTATTGGGAGGGACTAGTTCCTGAAGAAGGACATCATGTTTGGCAGAGTAGAGGTCAGTGAAAAAGAGGAAGACCCTCAACGAGATGGAATGACACAGTGGCTGCAACAATGGGCTTAAGCATAACAACGATTCCGAGGATGGCAGAGGACCGGTAGTGTTTCTTTCTTTTGTACATAGGTTCACTATGAGTCAGAACTCATTTGACGGCACCTAGCAACAACCACCACCTCTAAATTAAAAATTGAATTTTCCTCTTTTCTCCATTTCTGTTGCCACTAGCTTATTCCAAACCACCATATTTCACCTGTCCCCTATAATCATTCCCTGTGTTCATTTTGCCCCATACCATCCGTTTTTCCGCATATCAGTCAAGGTAATCTTTTTAAAAATGTAAATCAAGTCATTACTTTAAATTTTTAAAACTTTCAATGGCCGTACATCCATGGTGTACTGATTTTTGACAAGGGTGCTAAATTTATTCAATGAGGAAGGAAGTGTTTCTTCAAAAAATCCTGCTGGGAAAACTAGATTCCCACATGTAGAAAAATGAAAACAGAATGCATGCCTCACACCTTACTCAAAACCAATTCAAAATGGATCAAGGGCCTAAATGCGAAAACTAAAGCCATAAAATTTGTAGAAAATATACGGGCACGGCTGCAGGACTTAGTTTTTTTTTGTTTGAACATCTTATTGTGCTTTAGATGATAGTTTACACAGCAAATTAGTTTTCCAGTCAATGATTCTTATACAAATCGTTCTGTGACATTGGTTGCAATCCCCACAATGTGTCAGCACTCTCTTCATTTCCTCCCTTGGTACCCCATTTCCATTAGTCTGGCTTCCCTATCCGCCCCTACCTTCTCATCTTTGGTTTTGGGCAAACGTTGACCTTTTGTTCTCATATAGTTGACTCTTCTAAGGAGCACATTCTTCACAGGTATTACTGTTTATTTTATAGCCCCATCTATTATTTGGCTGAAAGGTGGCCTCCAGGAGTAACTTCAGTGTCAAGTTAGAAGGTTGTCTTAGAGCAATAGTCTTGGGGGTTCCTCCAGTCTCTTTCAGATCTTTTTTTTAATTTGAATTTTGTTCTACATTTTCTACCTGTTCTAACCAGGATCTTCTATTGTGATCCCAGTCAGAGTGGTCCGTAGTGGTAGCCGGGCACCGTCTAGTTCTTCTGGTCTCAGGTTAGAGAAGGCTGTGGTTCATGTGGGCCATTAGTCCTTTGGACTAACTGCTTTCTTGAGTCTTTGGTTTTCTTCATTCTCCTTTGCTCCAGGTGGGAAAAGACCAGTAGTTGCTTCTTAGGTAGGACTTAGTTTTTAATGATGGATTATCAAATATGACAACAAAAGCACAAGCAGCAAAAGACAAAATATATCAATGAGACCTCATAAGAATGAAGTATTTCTGTTCATCAAAGGACTTTATCAAGAAAGTAAAAAGACAACCTACAGATTGGGAGAAAATTTGGGGGCTGAATATCCAAAATATATTTAAGAAAAAAAAAACACTACAATTTAACAACAAAAAGACAAGCAACCCAATCAAAAAATGGGCAAAGGACTCAAAGAGACATTTCACCAAAGAGGACATTCAAATGGCCAACAAGCACATGAAAAGATGCTAAATGTCAGTAGCCATTTCCATTGTTGTTAGTGTCTGTCAAGTTGATTTGACTTACGGCAAACTCCTTGTGTTACAGAGTAGAATTTCTCCATAGGGTTTTTTTGGCTGTAATGTTAATGGAAGGAGCCTTGGTGGCACAATGGTTAAGTGCTTGGCTGCCAACTGACAGATCAGTAGTTTGAACTCCCCAGCCACTCCACAGGAGAAAAATCCGGCAATCTTCCTATAAAGATTACAGCCTAGGAAATCCTATGGAGCAGTTCTACTCTGTTACATTGGGTTGCTGTGAGTTGGAATCAAACTGATGGCACACAACAACAATAATGGAAAAAGACTCCCCAGTACTGCTGAGTGGGTTCAAACTGCCAACCTTTAGGTTAGCAGTGAAGTGCAAACAGTTTGCACCACCCGAGGACCTTCCATTAACCACTGTTGTTAGGGGCCGTTGAGTCAATTTTCGACATGTGACACGGTAGAATTGCCCCATATCGTTTTCTTGGCTGTAATCCTTACGGGAACAGATTGCCAAATCTTTTCACCATGGTGCTTCTGGGTGGGTTTCAACTGCTAATCTTTCGGTTAGCAGTCGAGTGCTTAACTGTTCTGCCACCAGGGCTCCTTCCATTAGCCATTAAACCAAAAAACCAAACCTGTTGCCATTGAGTCAATTCGGACTCATAACGACCCTATAGGACAGAGCAGAACTACCCCATAAGGTTTCCAAGGAGCAGCTGGTAGATTCCAACTGCTGACCTTCTGATTAGCAGCCATTAGGGAGATGCAAATCAAAACCACAATGAGATAACCACCTCACCCCCATTAGAATGGCAATGATCAAAAAAGGAGGTGTTGGTGAGCTTGTAGAGAAACTGAAGCCCTCATTCATTGCTGGTGGGAATGTAAAATGGCACAGCCACTGTGGAAAACAGTTTGGCAGTTCCTTGAAAAGTTAAACGTAACTACCATATGACCCCACAATCCCAATCCTAGGTATATACCAAGAAGTGAAAGCAGGAACACGGACAGAAATCTGTATGCCAATGTTCATCACAGCACTTTTCACAATAGCCAAAAGGTGGAAATGTCCATCAACAAAAGAATGCATAAACAAAACATAGTATATACATACAATGGAGCATTACTCAGCATTAAAGAAAAATGAAGTCCTGATGTATGCCACAACATGGATGAACCTAGGAAACATTACGCTGAACAAAGTAAGTCACTTGCAAAAGGACATGATACTGTATGATTCCACTTATATGATAAGCAAATATTTAGAAACAAAATATTATTAGTGGTTACCAGGGGTGGTAGGGAAGGAGAAGGGGAGTTTTTGCTTAGGGGTCACTGAGTTTATGTTAATGGTCGTGGAACAATTTGGAAAAGGATAGTCTAAATGGTTGAACAGCATGAAGAATGTTCAACGAATTATACATGTAGAAACTTAGATTGGCGAATGTTTTGTTGTATACATTTTCACCACAATTTAAAAACAACAACAAAAAAAAACTTTCACTGGCTTCCATTGTTGTTACAATGAAATCCCAACTTCATACGGCCCTGCCTAGCCTCTCCCCGTAAACGTCATGCCACTTCCCCCTTTGCTCACTCTAGCCTTTTTCCATGCCTATAACATACCAAACTCCTTCCTACCTCAGATCTTCCATACTTGCTACCCCTTCTGCCTTGAGTTAAAATGGATGGCTTCTGCTTAGAGGTGACCCAAATAAATACCAACAAAAGATATAAAATCCTCATTGCAAATGGTTCAGAGCCTCCTCCAACAGACAAGTGCATATGTGACCCAGGACCCAAATTCCATACCACAGAGCCTGCCTAGAATGATATTAACTGGAAAACGTTCAAAGTACGCAATACTGTATGCCTACCAGAGAATCTAGAACATTTTAACTGGCCCATCTCTGTTTTTAAGAATAGTCACAGCCTTGCTTTCACATATGAAACATGGAAAGAAAAAACCTGCACCTTGACCCCAATTAATCATGGAAAATAATACTATTTGGGCCCTTGAGAAAGAACAGCATCTCTCCGAACAAGTAATTCCTTTCAAATTCACACCTAAGTCACTCATAATTTTCCCTGCTCTTCCTTTCACATAAGAAAAAAATTTAATTCCCAGCATTTCAGCTCAAAATCAGCTCATCAAAATATCACTGGGAAGATGTTGTTTAAGCATGACAAAGGCATGCCATAATTCTCAATCTTTTCCAAACAGCTGGTAGATTTTAAATGCCTCGGTAATGAGAGAGAAATAATAATAAATCTCTAACGCATCTTTAAACTGCAAAACTATTTCATAATCAACTGTTTATTCTTGGCCTACCATGAACTGTAACATGGGTAACTAGAAATTTATCAACAAATGAACCTAATAAATAGACAAACTGGAACTGGAAGTATAGAGATCAAAGAGAGACTTTCCCTCAGACTAACAAAGATACGGGGTGGGGATCAGTAGGTCACCAAGCAATGAGGACTGTCAATGTCTGTGTTCCACGGCAGTGTCCTGGGACGTGTCCAGGCCTCCTAGGGAAGGCTCCTTAGGTGTCTAGGGAGGCTGGACCCCAGATAGCAGGGTTTCTAGCCTGGGAAAGACTCCCAGCCCATGCAGGGCACATGGCATGGACAAGGATATCAAAAGTGACTATATGAAGGATTTGATATTAGAAAACTCCTGCTGCCTGCTGCCCCTGGCCCCACACATTCTGTCAGCCTTTTACATTCCTATACACATCATAAAGGAGGCAAAGGGAGCCCTGTATTGACTGAACCAATTTATTTCTAGGGGTTAAATGTAAGCTAACAAAAACAAAGAAATGAAACATTCTTAGAAAAATAAATTATTTCATTACTAGTAGCATCTTCTTTGTATTGACAATATATTAGAATAAATAAAAATGGCTACATATTCTAAAATACTCTATTTTATAAAAATCCTACCGCTAATTAAAGCAGCTTCAAAAGACTAGTCATTCACACCTATCAAAACTCAGTTAAATAAAATAATTTTATTTGTAAATGTTAGTAGCTGTGCTATTTCTCTGCCTGCCTTTTCTAGTCAAGGAAATTTTGTCAAAAGGACAAAAGTTGAAAACTGTAACTTCAGCAATCACTAACTTTGGGGACTTATCCGCTGGTACAAATGTTCATGCATATGCATATTTTTATCACATACTCAGACAGATGCCCTTGCATTTATTTGAATACTTGCATAAATATTAATGTGTACAAATGCTTGCATGTAGAAAACCCATTTATGAAATCTCCAACTGCATAAATTTGGAACATTAGATACTAACTGCATTAACACTTCATAAAATATATGTACAAGTTTGTATGACCAAAAAAAAAAAAAGGCACAATCTATTGGAAGAAGCCAGATTCTCTCAATGTGTTTGCTATTCAGTAGGCATAAACTGGGCATTTCCACAAACTATTTGAAGCCTTTGGATTACTCATAATTCACTATTTACATGCATCTTTCCTGTCTGACAACTAATTAAGCCTTTTTTAGGTGTAAATGTATAAACTGGAAACTTATGACCCCAAAAAGGAAGTGTCAATTTTTTAAGTCACCAAATGATCTCAGAGACTAATTTCTGTACAAAGAATATAACTCAAAGGTAATTTTTACAAAACATTATCCTCAACCATTTACTTATACATGATTACATTATATGTCTATTCATTCTCAGGACTGGTAAGATAAATGTAAACTTAAAAAAGATACAAATAGAAGATTCAGTAGAGCCCCATGGTTTAGTAAATGTGGATACAACACAACTAGCAACTGTTCCTGTCCCACGCAGCTCCAGTTTTCAAATGGGAACTGACTAAAGTTCTCATCTTGGGGAGACTGGAGTTTGGGAAGTAATTTCCTTGTGGCCATTTGGGGTTTCTCAGTTCCATGCATGGCCAGCTGGGCACAGTGTTAAGTTTTACTGTCTTTACTTTTGTACCTTATGTGACAGTAGAAATTGATTAAAAGTGTGTTTTAATTAACTTTGGGGGTGGGGGAAGCAAGTCTGCATCTCATACTTGAATTTTTGTATCCTATTTATCACATCATTGCAAGGTCTCACTACCCACTTTAGATTGGATATTAGTCTCATCTGTGACTGAGCCAGACACAGATCTACAGTCAAAATAAAGGGAAGAGAAAAAGACTTCTCAGCCCCAAATATTACTTCTACTATAGAGAGTACCTTCTCCCTGAACCTTAAATTCAGCTCTCATGAGAACATGGCAGGCATCTTAGAGACAGGAAGCACCCACAAAGCATGTGGCACTATTTCTGCCCAGCTCAGAAGGATATACTTTTTTTTTTAAAAGAACAGTTTTTTTTGTTTGTTTATTGTTGCAGTTTAAATGAAGTTTACGTTTCAAGTTAGTCTCCCGTTCAAAAATTTATACATACTTTGTTATGTGACCCTAATTGCTCTCCCCATACTGTGACAGCACACTCCTCTTTTCCATTCCTGATTCATGTCCATTCAACCAGCTGCTAACCCTCTCTGCCTTTCCATCTCACCTCCAGACAGAAGCTGCCCGTTTAGTCTCTTTTATCTACTTGAGCTAAGAGGCATACTCCTCACGAGTATCACTTTATATCCCACAGTCCAGTCCAATCCCTATCTGAAGAGTTGGCCTTGGAAACTGTTTTAGTTCTGGGGAGATAGAGAATCCAGGGGCCATGCTTTCCAGGGTTCCTCCAGTCTCAGTCTGGTCTTACTAGAATTTGAGTTCTGCACCTCACCTTTCTCCTGCTCCATCAGGGACTCTTTGTTGTGTTCCCTGTCATGGCAGTCATTGGTGGTAGCCAGGCACCATCTAGTTCTTCCGGTCTCAGGCTGATGAAGTCTCTGGTTTATGTGGCCCTTTCTGTCTCCTGGGCTACTGCTTTCCTTGTGTCTTTGGTGTTCTTCGTTCTCCTTTACTTCAGGTGGTTGGGACCAATTGATGCATCTTAGATGGCCACTTGCAAGCTTTTAAGACCCCAGACTCCACTCACCAAAGTAGGATGCAGAACATTTTCTTAATAAGCTTTGTTGTGCCAATCGACCTAGATGTCCCCTGAAAGCATGGTCCCCAGACCCCTACCCCTGCTACTCTGTCCCCTGAAGTGTTTGATTGTATTCATGAAACTTCTTAGCTTTGGTTTAGTCCAGTTGTGCTGACTTCCCATGTAATGTGTGCTGTCCTTCCCTTCACCTAAGATAATTCTTATCTACTATCTAGTTAGTAAATAACCCTCACCCTCCCTCCCCACCCTCGTAACCATCAAAGAATGTTGTCTTCTGTGTTTAAACCTTTTCTTGAGTTCTTATAATAGTGGTCATACACAATATTTGTCCTTCTGTGACTGACTAAATTCACTCAGCATAATGCCCTCCAGATCCCTCCATGTTGTAAGACGTTTCACGGCTTTACTGTTGTTCTTTATCATTGCACAGTATTCCATTGTGTGGATATACCATAGTTTGTTTATTCATTCGTCCATTGATGGGCACGTAGGTTGTTTCCATCTTTTTGCTACTGTGAACAGTGCTGCAATGAACATGGGTGTGCGTATATCTATTCATGTGACGGCTCTTATTTCTCTAGGATATATTCCAAGGAGTGGGATAGCTGGATCGTATGCTACTTCTATTTCAAGCTTTTTAAGGAAGCGCCAAATTGCTTTCCAAAGTGGTTGTACCATTTTACATTCCCACCAACAGTGTATAAGTGTTCCAGTCTCTCCACAACCTCTCCAACATTTATTATTTTATGTTTTTTGGATTAATGCTAGCATTGTTGGGGTGAGATGATATCTCATTGTAGTTTTGATCTGCATTTCTCTAACGGCTAATGATCATGAGCATTTCCTCATGTGTCTGTTAGCTGCCTGAATATCTTCTTTGGTGAAGTGCCTGTTCATATCCTTTGCCCATTTTTTAATTGGGTTATTTGTCTTTTTGTTGTTGAGGTTTTGCAGTATCTTGTAGATTTTAGAAATTAGATGCTGATCGGATTTCTCATAGCCAAAAATTTTTTCCCAGTCTGTAGGTTGTCTTTTGACTCATTTGGCGAAGTCTTTTGATGAGCATAAGTGATTTTTAGGAGCTCTCAGTTATCTAGTCTCACTTCTGGTGCTTGTGCATTGTTAACTTATGGTTCGTATTGTGTTTATGCCATGTATTAGGCTCCTAGCATTGTCCCTATTTTTTCTTCCATGATCTTTATCGTTTTTGATTTTATATTTAAGTCTTTGATCCATTTTGAGTTAGTTTTTGTGCATGGTGTGAGGTATGGGTCTTGTTTCAGTTTTCTGCAGATGGTTAAGAAAGATATACTTTTAAAAGGGTATCTTCCTCCTTGGCACACCACCACTCCACTTTTGCAGCCCCCTACAGTCAAGCAAGTACACACGATTGAATTCTGGCTATGGAATGTGGAAGGATGTGATGTGCACGACTTCCAGACATAGACCCTAAAACCTCTCATAAACCACTATGTTCTCTCTGCTAAACTGCATGTATATGCAGCTCATCCATTGGCAGAGCCACTAGGTAGAAGGATCCTGAATCACTGAATGACTGCAAGGATCAGAGCTTCTACACCTCCATCTCTACTACCAACCTGCATTGAGCTGTGATGTCAGAGGAAAATAAACCTTTATTGTACTCAGCTTTATTGCACTGAGATTCGAGGACTGTTTATTTCAGCAGTTACCCTCCGACAGGATACAACAGCACATACTGGTTAACTATAGCACATACAATCTACCTAATATTAACAGTCAAATCTTTAAGACATTGCAACTTATCTCTGTTAGGAGTAAAATGGGAGGAAAGGAGATCTAGCAGTGTAGCAAGATAGGCCAAGGAATACACCTCCTAAGAGTTTTAAGTGGAAAAGAATCTGGAAATAAACTGAAGCACTGTGGAACAGTGAAGCAAAGTACCACACAATTTTATTACTCATTAAAACATTTAGGCACTGAGTCTGTTGCTGAGGTTAATAATATGGCTAGCCACTTCCCCTGACTCAAGGAACCAAAATCTAGCTGCGGAGGAAGAAAATTCCATCAGTCCTTCAATGCAGTGTGATAAGTGTTATAAAAGCCGCTCCGAGGAAGCAGCTACAATCTACCCGCAAATGTGGATTTTGTGTGATACACAACATGGATATCCATAACAGAGATCACAAAATAAATTCATTTCTGGACAAAAAAGAACAGAAAATTTGAATCTGCCAAGACTGTGCTAAGCATGACAAATGGCAACTGTGAACACACAACTAATGCTAACACCACTGACACTGCAGAAGATTATCAGCATCTCTCTATGGAAGTTGCTAAGCACTGCATGGAAGAACACAGATAAGAGAACTAAGGACGCCCCCCAGAAAGCGAGCCCACCTCGGTGATGTGCCTTTAAATATCTTTACTGCCTGGAAACAGCCACCAACACTGACAGATCTCCTCCTTCACACAACACTGTGTGGATCAAAGCCTGAATCTGGAGACTGTGCCTTTTAAAAAAGCAGAATAAAAATGTCATTTGCTACCTTTTTAAATTAAAATACAGAATTCCAGCAGAAAAGCAGATTCTTCTCTATACCCTTTTAAATAGCCCTGACGTTTATCACGATGCTTGTGAGGAAGCAAAACATCATAAGGGAATTGTCCAAAGCTCTTGGTGTCCTAAGCTTAATTTGGGAAACAACTCATTTGTGAACTTATAATAACATGTGTTATACCAACCTAGATTAATGAGATTTTTTTTTTTTCACTTTGAATACTTGGGAATCATTAGGTCAGTGTGTTTATTCTCATTAAAAGAGTCAACTTTTACTGTCTTAAGTGAAAATTCTATAATGGACATTAGTTTCCGGGGAAATTTTGCAATATTTATTTAATGAAGACATTATATACAAAACTACGAATGGTGGTGATCAAAATAATGTTATTTCTGGAAAGTTGAAATAAAATAAATTTTTCTCAGAAGTGAATTTGAAGTTTGAAAATACTGCTGCTATTTCTACAAACACTCTTTAAAACATTTTCAGGCCACAATCTTAACTCAGTTTACAGTTTATTACACAACAACAACAAAATTCTAGGTTACTGAGCTCTATGCTAAGTGTTTTACTTACATTGTAAGAGCTAACATTTAATTCTCATCATAATCCTGCTAGTTGGATACTTTTATTTCCATTTTACAGATGTGGAAACTGAGACACAATGAAGTGCAGCAGAAATCCTTTATTGCACAACTTCCTGGCGCAACAGAGGTAATAAAAGGAGGTGCTGGCATATGAACCTGGGTCTTGTCTGCCTCTAAAATCAGTGCCCCTGAAGATCAAAGAATGGAGTCCCTAGGTGGTGCAAATGATTAGGTGCTCCCAAAAAGGTTGGTGGTTTGATACCCAAAGGCACCTCAGAAGAAAGCTCTGGTGATCTACTTCTGGAAAAATCGGCCACTGACAGCCCTATTGAGCACAGTTCTACTCTGACGCACATGGGGTCACCATAGGTCAGAATCGACTCAACAGCAACTGGTTTTGGGTTTTTTTTTCGTTAATGCCCAAAGGTCTGCTGAGGAAAGAACCTAGAAAGTGGTGGATAGTGATGATAACATGGATGTAGGCAGATTAAAACTAAGGTCTACTGGTCACTATGGTCCATGTCTTTTCTGCTCTGAATCACGTAGTTAACTCTGTGTGTTCTTCACCTCATTTTATAGTTAGATCTTGCCTAAGAGCAAGAATTAAGTGAGAGCTTAAAACTGATGGACAGCTTCTTCTCACGTCTACAAATATTCCAAAAAGCAGAAAGCCAGCTGTCTTTCCCTCGGTAAGTTCCCACTGAATACCAATAAATAATGCAGTGTTTTCTGTGTTTTAATTTTCTTTAGGATTACTGCTCATTATGGTGTAATTTCTGCCTGTTCTAATTGTTCCCTCTTCTGTCTGTCAAAATGCCCTTGCAATCCAACAAACTTCAATAGACTTGAACATTCTCCCACTTTATGATTAAAGTTGGGTCAACACTTTTTTGTGTACCTATTCATCTCAAATATTTTTTAAAAAGACAAAATCGTAAATAAGAAGAAAACTAGACCTTTCATAAGACATGCTGCTTTTTGCCTAGTATTAATCCCCATTTCAAAATATAACATTTTGGGATCCTCAGGAATAACTACCACCACTTTGCGTCTGATGTGTGATCTGGAGAGATCTGAGAGCATCTGCCAAGTGCAGAGCAGCCCAATGACATACACTCAGCCTTCCCCTCTGCACATCAGGGCACACTTATTTCCCTGACTCTTCCAGAAAGCCAGACTATATTGCTCTCCATGTGTTTCTCAATTACATTTTAATAAAACTGTAAAAGGCCAACAAACGAAAGCCAATCATTCCTCCATGGGCCTATCTCCAGAGAGAGATGGATTCCACCTTTTTATTTAACTGCGCTTTTCCATCATGCTTTCAGAGATCCTCTCAATTTACAATCAACATCAAATATTATAATTGCCATTTGAAATGTAGGAGAAAAGAGGCACAGTGATTGAGATATAATACTCCGCTGAAATAGGTCACTTTAAAAGTTGAGTCTTAAAAATTTATCTTATAATCCATATACTGCAGGAAGTTACTTGTTTCTTACCCAGCTCTCTTGCTATAATTCAGTACTAACTTCAAGTACTTTCAATTCCTGACACACGTAAAACTTAGTCATTCAAAACTATTCAGTTACCAGGATTTTTTTTCCCTCTGCATCCTAACTTTAGGAGTCAAAGGTAAATAAATAATCTCAAGCAGGCATCCTCATAGATTGATTTAAAAAAAAAAGAAAAAGATATTTCCAGGCTGTGTCCTGAGGAGCACTGGGACCCAGGGTCATCTCTTGGACCATCTATATTTACTATATAGCGATCTGTTCAGATCTGCATCTATGATCTCTCATCTTTTTAATGGGCAAGAGATGGTTATGTTTTTGAGTCAAAGTTAACTTCAATATGGTTTGTCATTTAACTTTAAGAAACAGTGTCAACAAAAGCAACAAAAGGTTTTGGCTTAACCTTTATTTAAACATAATAATAAGTTTACCAGAACACACACATTGCAAACGTTTTAGTTAACTGAGACTTTCTCTCCATATTTGTATGAGAGCTAAGGTGGCATTTGCATGCAATGCTAAAGGCATACATATTTATATGGGTTCGCACTCTCAGACCTGCCAACCTGATATTGTATCTGGGACTAGCTATCCTAGGCTTGTATTACAATTGGCACGTGAGTATACCACTGCCCTATTTACATACCAGACACCTTTGTTCGTTTGTCATTCAATTCTAAATTGATGCAATAAAACTGCAAAGTTATTTTTCAAAATTGGCATAACTTAAAAATACAGAGATGCAAAAAAATCATATATTTTCCTTTTAGTCTACAAAATCAGACATCATGAATACTAGTGCTATAATCATCCCAGACTTGACAGCCAGACACAAGGTGTCTCAAGATCCCACGGTGACAATTACGGTGAAATCCCACCCATATAATGCCTGAGTTAACAACAGGACTAGATAATCCACTCCCAACATTTAGACAAACAATGACCCTAAAATCTAGTGTCATTCCCTTCCTACAAAATATCTTTTACTCCCCCAAATCTTCAGGATAAAATTAATTTTTGCAGTTCATCAAACACACCAGGCAGTCTCATTCTGGATTCTGTGTATACGCAGTGTGTGTGTGGGAAGTTTTCACCATCCACCATTCAGCATCACCTCTTCCTCACTTGCCTACATCCTTATTCATTCTTAAAAGCTCATCTCCTGCTGCCTTCTCCTGTAAGCCATCGGTAATCTTCACCAAACCCTAGCCAGGGTTGGGTGCCTTGCTCTGTACTCCCCACTCCCTTGGGCTCATCCCTCTCCTAACACACGCACCAGGCTATGTTGCATGTTCTTCACTGAGTGAGAACTGTGCTTAGACTTTGTATCCTCAGCTTCTTACACAGTGCCAGTCCCTGAGTGGCACAAACCAAAAGGCTGGTGGTTTGAACCCACCCAGCAGCTCTACAGGAGAAAGACTTGGCAATCTGGTTCTGTAAAGATTACAGCCAAGAAAACCCTATGGATTAGTTCTACTCTGTAATACATGGGTTCACCATAAGTCAGAATTGACTCAACAACAAGGGGGTTTTGTTTTTGTTTTTGTTTTTAACACAGTACCAAGCATAGCATAGGTAACTTCAGGGGAGGGTGGAAGAGGAAATGTAAGTATGTCTTAAAGGAGGAATGAGCATGAAAACTTAGCACCAAGAGTCACTTGAGTAAATCCCCTGCTCCTACACTCTGGGGAAGTGCAAAGCCTTTCTTGTATCCCAGCACATACAAGAACATCCAAACGAGTGATTCTACTCATGAGTGATAAAGCTCTGGTCCCAATGTTAAGAAATTTGAAACTTCTAAATTTGGTCCTAATACTGTGTGACCTCCAAAGAGTCATTTAAGCATAAAGTAAGTTCTCCACCAACAAAAAGAAACTAGTATCTTTGACACATGCTCTATGGCACAAGGGCTCTAGATATAAGATATAGGCAAGGCTCCCAAAAACCTGAGGGAGAAGGAAATCTTGCACTTTCAAGTTAAAAAAAAAAAAAAAAACTGGACTCAGATCACAGCTCTATTATTTAGTTTGTTATGAGCCATCAAGTCAGCGCCGACACATAGCAACCTTATCTATAAGAGAACGATGAGTTGCCCAGTTCTTTGCCATTCTCACAATAGTAGGTATATTTAAACCCATTGTTGCAGCACCGTGTTAATCCATCTTGTTGAGAGTCTTCCTCTTTTTCATTGACCCTCTACTTTACCAGGCATGATGTCCTTCTCCAGGGACTGGTCCCTCCTGATAACGTGTCCAGAGTAAGTGAGATGAAGTCTGGCCATCCTCACTTCTAAGGAGCATTCTGGCTGTACTTCCTCCAAGACAGATTTATTTACTAGTTGCGTGCATTTTGGCAATTTATTTATCCTCTTCTGTGACATGAAGATAACAACATCTATCTCTCAGGAATGTTGAGAAGAACAAGTGAAATAACAAATGTGAAAGACTGGGCCTGGCAGAGGGAGCCTCTCTTGAATGTTCACTCCCACCCCTTTCCTCCCTCTAGGGAGTAGGTGTCACCTAAGTACAAGCAGGACCACACTATGACTCAAGGATCTGCATATTCATGATTGAGCCCAAAATGGATAAATGAGGACAACGGAGGTGGTGGGTGGCCCTTATAGACTGTGCACGCTTTAATTATGCAAGAAGCCAATTGGATTTTCACAGGATCTTTTCGTCTTTTCCTCATTTCACTATGAAACTCTGTGTTTTCAAAATACTGTAGATCTTCTGTGGCTGGTGGCTAGTCAGGGGAATGAGGCATAAACCTAAGAGAAACACAACAGCCTTCAAAGGATTTCCAAACATTCTATTTCTTATACTGCGTAGTAGGTACATGGATGCCCATTTTATGACTATTCTTTAAACTTTATGTAAATGCTCATAGATTGTTTTATATGTATGGCATTTCATTATTTAAAAGGGGTGAGAAATAGTCTTTCATTTCATTATTTAAAAGGGGTGAGGAATAGTCTTTCTATTGAGATTCTGGGATCAGGAGTCCTAAGCATGGAAATTTTGGTGGCATTTACTGATGATAATACATTTATCATTTTGGTCTGCCCACCTGAATTGATGAATTGTTTTTTTGAGCCATTGATGGTATTTTAGATAATTTTACAGGTTAACCTCTAGGAGTCTTTTTTTTTTTTTAATGCATCTTAAAAGTCTATTTCTGAATGACTGAAAAGTTTGACAATGCCCACCAATGAGGCTTAAAGAACCATGCATCTGAAATGAAGGGCAAACTAGACTAGAGGCCAGAGGCCCTCTGTTCTAGTCCCAGTCCTTTTACTAGCCAGTGTTGGTTAGTAGAGTTGCAAGCTAACTTTGAAAAGTACTCAGAAAACACATATTTAAGTCCATCTGGTACTCTGACACCCTCATATCCTCATTTGTTAGGGTAACTGCAAAATATAGGCTATTTTATGAGGACAGGCTGGAAACTGCCAAACTAACAGTGCCCCCGCTTTTCTCAGGCCTTCTCTCAGCACAATATAAATATAAATATATGTTGCAGTTTTTGGTGTACTTAAGGCAACAAGTAAAAATAATAATTAAATTTTAAAGATATCATGGTGATAATTGCAGTAATAATCTATGGAACAATCTGCAAAAGTAAAAACTGCAGTACGTATTACAATTGTGTTGTGCTTTGCCATTTACAAATCAACAGTCACGAGTATTTTTACTGAGAAATCACACACACACACACACACACACACACACACACACACACACACACACACACACACACGAGGTGTCAGGAAACAAAATGGGTGGTAACTGATAACATAGGAAGCAGATGGGAAGAACTGCCTGATAGGCAGACTGAGCACATGCTTAGCACATAAGCAAGGAAGTAAGGGGCACTCAAAATAGAAAAGGGGTCAACGAACTTCTCCACAAGTCTGCCATCATGAAATCCAACAAACGACTAATTATTCTCAGGTTGTCAGTGTGTTTTATGTTTAAGAGTTTAGTGAGTTCTTCTAATTTATTTCATTTAGGGGGAAGCCCTATAATCTTTGCAGAATTTAGAAGCTTTAAACGTTTTAATCTAACTCTAGAAGCAGAAATAGTAATAGAATAGAGGTTGGAAACAATATAAATAATTTTAGCCATCTGTCCTGCCTCATGCTAAATATTTTACAATTTTTCAACCAGTAATGGAGAGCCTATGATCAGAACGTAATACGCTACTCAGTTTACTCTAAATAACCTAGTGGTATGGTTTATTCAAGGAGCTCTGGTGGTGCAAGGGTTAAGTGCTCGGCTGCTAACCAAAAGGGTGGTGATTTGAAGTCATCCAGTTGCTCCACAGGAGAAAGACCTGGCAATCTGCTCCCAAAAAGATTACAGCCTTGGAAACCCTATGGGACAGTTCTACTCTGTCACATGGGGTCCCTATGAGTTGGAATCACCTCAATGGCATGCAACAACAATAACAACAATGGTTTATTCAATTACATAAATAACATTACCAAAAAAGAAGAAAAACATTGCCATCGAGTCGATTCCAACTGATAGGGACCCTACAGGACGAGAAGAACTGCCCCATAGAGTTTCCAAGGAGCGCCTTGTGGATTCGAACTGCCGACCTTTTGGTTAGCAGCTGTAGCACTTAAACACTATGTCACCAGGGTTTCCTAAATAACATTAGAGCTCTTTAAATTAATTCTACAAGCACAGAAAAATGTTTTTCCTCCTTAAATAAATCAAGTAATGTGTTAATGTGTCAAGTGCATTATCTGGGTAAAGAAATAAATGTAAACTAAAGTTGTGAAAGTGTTTGCAATAAATGCACACGGGTGGGTTGGAGCAACTTTTGGAGAAAATGCGGGCAATAAGTGGTTAACTGCCAGCACACACACTCATGCTGTAGGACACAAAAAGGTTCACAGCAGTTGTTAAATTCATTTAGAAAAACTCACTTTATTTCTCCAATAGAGATCTCACCAGCTAATCTGTATTCCTGCAGGAGTCTTAATATTCTCAGCAAGATCAAGATTCAGGCCACACTGATTCAGCTATTTAATCTTACAAGAGAACAATATTTGGCAGGAAAAGACCCCACAGCACTAAGGGAATGTCCCCGTGGTTAGCTGTCAGCACAGAATGGGCCCAAAACACCGAAGACAGAAACCAAACAGCACTCAGCGATGCTCATGTTGCCCTTCGCCAGCTCTCTACTAAAACACTTAGGTACACTTGACGTATGCACACAAAGCTCACAGCCCGTGTGCATACATGTCTACTTCAGGTACATGGAAGGTTTTTAACGTCCTCTGCATATTTTGGACCCTGTCTTGAAAATTTTTAGAGTATCACTACAGAGGTTGAGGGTAGGAAAGAGATGAAAGGAAAATTGCCATAGTTTTACTTTCAAACCTTTCATCGTCTTAAAGCACTGAAAACCAAAATGGAGAAAACATATACATGAATTTTTGAATGTATGCAAATACTTAAGAGGCGATTTTTTAAAAACTATTCTGAAATTAATAAGGTCAATATTCTTCTGGAAATGAAAATTTTTGACATTTCATATATAAAAGGGTTTGAATTAATTTTTTAATGACATTTTCTAGAGACTTATACTGCCTTACACAAACTGAGAAACAAAATTTATAACAGAAACTAGCACCTATTATTCAAAAAAAAATGCATGGATCACTATTCAAGAACATGCATCCATAAAATGCTTTTAAAAATATTTTACAATAGTGATGGCACAGGTCCAATTTCTTTATTTTCCAAGCTTGGATTAGTTATCCCTCTGATGTTAACATGGTGTTTCTCTCTACTAAGCATTTATCACACTATGTAGCAATTATCTGCTCACCTGTCAAAGGCTAACAGCAAGCTCAGCGAGGTAAGGGATCCTATCTATTTTATTCCTCATTATCACCTCTACCTCCTAGCAAAGTGCCCGGCACATAGTAAACACTCAAAAATGTTTGTGCCAGTAATTAAGTTTTCAAATCTTCTAAAGAATGTTTATTTTGGATTTACTAACGCCAAAAATATGCACATATGAAAAGAGGATATTGTTCCTTCCACAATCTTGTCTCAACCTACATCTCAAATGTTAACCCTCACTGCGCTCGCGCTCTTAACTAGCAGACCTTGGGTGTTTCTAGCCTTAGCATATTCATTCCTTCCTCCCTGCCTTTGCTCATGCTGTGACATGTCTCTCTCACACACACCTTTACATCCCACTAAAGACCCTCCTTAAGGAGTCCTGGTGGTGCAACAGTAAGCGCCTGGCTGCTAACTGAAGGGTTGGTGGTTTAAACCCACTTAGTGGCTCTGTGGGAGAAAGACCTGGCAATCTGCTCTCCAAAAGATTATAGCCTAGAAAATCTTATGGGGCGGCTCTACTCTGTTACATGGCGTTGTCATGAGTCATAATCAACTCAATGGCACCTAACAACAACAAAGACCTTTCTATTCCATTAAAGCTTTTCCCAGGCATTTCACGTGTCAGTGGTTTCTCACTTCTTCAGAAATCTACAGGGTCTGGTGCAATGGGATGTTCGTAGCAAATGTTTAATGAACAAATACACACACACGTTAAGGTAGCTACGAATGCAACATCTACTTCTATCTTATTTTTTATTTTCAAAGCACAACGTTCTGGAAGATAAAAGATGAACAAGAAATGCTCCTTCCCTCAAAGACCGCACAATAATTACACAATAAAATAAATATCTAAATAAGTTTGTTGTAGGAAAATCAATTCTTTCTATCTAAAATACCAAGTCGTAAAACAGACCAGAATGATTTTCTAAGTTTTTTTTTCCTTTATTCTTTATTCTAAATCTACACTCTTTTCCATATTTTGCCAAACACAGGCAAACTCTAACACTTGGTAATTATAATAATTCAATGATGCAAAAGCTTAATTCAAACAAATTAAAGGTTAACTTTGTTACAGTTAATATAGCCATGAAAGGAAATCAACCACAAACATGAGCAAGCAAAAAATGACCATAATTTCTTGCTTCTTGTCCTTGGAACCAAGTAGGCACTTCACAAAAGCAATTGGTCCTTCAACTAGAAATTTAGGTTTACTCTTTTACATGCAGCATTGCATATGATTCTATCCAAAAGAGACAAAGGCCACAAAGCAGCCCTGACAAGTGTGAAAGAAAAGAAAGTTACAAAAGAAAGTATGTGCAAAAAATAAAGAAAAGCAATTTCCATGGAACAATTCTAGGAAAAGGAAATGTAAATTAGAGAACATATCTGCATATACTAAAAACTAAAAAAAAAAAAAAAAGACATTCTTGCTTCTAACTTCCAAATCATATAATTTTCTTTAATTGTATACTTGGCTCGGGTTACCAATGGATTTTGAATTAAATTTCTGGACAATGCCTCCACTGATTCATGACCTTCTAATAAGCCAAAGTGACATTTGACTATTACTCTTATTAATTTTTTTTAAAAAAAAAGGTCTTAAACCAACCTCCAAAAAATCCATTGAAATTATAATTATGTTGCATAATTATTAACGACAATCACATCTGAAACTCCACAAACGTGTATGTAAGATTTCTGGGTTTTCTTTAACACAAAGTATACACTCACTATGGGAATGTCCAGAAAGGTTTAACAAAACCTGGAAAAAATTTCAGATACTTTTTAAATTTTAAATCTGTATAATGCACTGGAAACTGAAATTTTTTTTTTTTTTAAAAAGTTAAGTCCTTAATACACAGCATTAACAGGATACAAACCATAACCATCAACGCACAAACCCCGATAAGCTAGATAACTGGGATCTTCTAAAAATCAAACACCTATGCTCTTCAAAAGACTTCACCAAAAGAGTCAAAAGAGAACCT
>NW_004444011.1:7770120-7802903 GCF_000243295.1 Trichechus manatus latirostris | reverse complement strand
CCAATGTCATAAAACAATATGTATACTACTATTTCATGAGAAACTATTTGTTCTGTAAGCCTTCACCTGAAGTACAATTTAAAAAAAAAAACAAAAAAAAGTTAAGTCTTTATTAGACTTTCCCGCTGGCATAGAGCTTTTCTTTTTCTTGTCACACCTTTACTCTCCTAATTCTTCACATGTACCCAGTCCAAATGGCCAGCACAGGATGTGTGAAGTTTATATTTTCAGCTACATAATTCAACCAAGACCTGGAAAACTTAAAAACAAAATTACTACTGTATGTTATCTTTATCTCTCTAAATGATTGTGGTTCCAACTGCAAATAAAAGGGACCAATTAAAGACTGGAAATAGGACTTAGGAAAAAAATTTTTTTCAGTTAAGACCGTTCACTTTAAAAATAGGAAAAAACAAAAAACTGAATGAAAACATTTTCCTGGAATGGCAACACGTAGAGTCACTGACCTCCACTGAGTAAACTGGCTTATGATAGTAACTGACAATTATATCACACTTTGGATTTTTCAAAGCACTTTCACAAAATGTACGTTACTTAATTGTCCCCAAATTACCCTGTAATATATTTAGATCATTTCTCATTTAGCCCTTTTTTTTTTTTGGTACTTAAGTTAGACACCAAAATGAAGGCCCTGGCTGTGACATTTCAAAACAGGGGGTAGTCTCTGCATTTCTAATATTATTCAATTCTTAGATGCCACGTTGAAAAGCAAGTGGTCATATTTATTGAGGATACACTGCTATAATTTTTTGACAAAACTACAGAAATAACTGAATATTTAAGTAAAAGTAGCAGAAAGTGAAAAATTGATGTTTATCAAATAGCACAAAAGAAATGACAAAATTTAAAGCATTTTTAAGCGCTTAAGACTCTTGCAAAGATGTGCTGCAAGAAAAAGAATTAGCAATATTTGCCAACATTTTAAATATTAATCCCTCATTCATTTATTCAGCACACATTTACTGAGTACCTGGTATGTGGCAAGCACTATTCTAAGCCCTAGTGATTTTGTGTTGAAAGGATTAGTAGTTAGTTCCCTACTCTAATGAAGTACAAATCCTAGAAAACAAATTTTATTTGCTTAGATTAAAAAAAAGCGTGAAGAGAATAGATGCAAATAACCAAAATGAGAAATCAAAGAGGGGACATTACAACTGACCCAACAGAAATAAAGAGAATTACGTCAGAATATTATGAATAACTGTATGGCAACAAACTGGGTAACCCAGATGAAATGCACAAATTCTTAGAAGCACACAACCTACCCAAACTGACTCAAGAGGAAATATCCTTAACAAGTGAAGAGATTGAATCAGTGATCAAAAACCTTCCCCCCACCCCCCAAAAAAAAGTCCTGGACTAGATGGCTTCACTGGGAAATTGTACCAAACATTTATAGAAGAATTGATACCAATACTGTTTTAAACTCTTCCAAAAGATAGAGAAGGAAGGATACTCCCTAATTCATTCTATGAAACAACCATAATCCTGATACTAAAACCAGAAAATGACACCACAAGAAAAGAAAACTATAGGCCAATATCTCTCATGAACATAGATGCAAAAATCCTCAACAAAATACTAGTGAATAGAACCCAAGAGTATATTAAAAGAGTCATACACCATGACCAAGTAGGCTTTATTCCAGGAATGCAGAAATGGTTCAACATTAGCAAATCAATCAATGTAATACACCACATCGATAGAACAAAGGAAAAGAACTACATGATCATCTCTATGGATGCAGAAAAAGCATTTGATAAAATCTAACACCCTTTCTTGATGAAAACCCTAAAGAAGATTGGAACAGAAGGTAAATTCCTCAATATGATTCAGGGCATATATAAAAAATCCTGGGGACTATAAGGAAAAAGATAATCCATATCTTCATAGAGTTCAGTCAACCAAAAAACCAAACCAAATCCATTGTCGTCGAGTTGATTTTGACTCATAGTGACCCTACAGGGCAGAACAGAACTGTCCCATAGGGTTTCCAAGGAGCAGCTGGTGGATTTGAACTGCCGACCTTTTAGTTAGCAGGTGAGCCCTTAACCACTGTGCCACTAGGGCTCCAAGTTCAGTCTAAAGGAAAGAAAATACCTAATGCAGTCGTCAAAGCTAGACTTCCAGAGTGGCAGGGGAAAGAGCAAGGTCAGGGAAGAGAAGGTAATCTCTGAGCTGAGTATAGATGGGAAGAGGGTGCAATCGCCTTTCAGGTAGAAATTTAAAGTGGAAGGGTCAAGGAGTAATAGGAGTATCCAGGTGAAGATTTTAGCTGGCACTAAATCAGAGACACTCTCATATTCTATGCAAAGGGCTTTGCATTTTATCCTGACAGAAGAGGCAATACTTTGGCAAAGAACTATTCCGATAACCCAAGCAAGGGATCTAGTACTCAGTTACCTTCAAGTCAACTCGAAATCATGGAGACCCCATGTGTGTCAGAGTTGAACTGTGCTCCATAAGGTTTTCAAAGGATGATTTTTCAGAAGTAGACTGATCTCCAGGCCTTTCTTCTGAGGCATCTCTGGGTGGATTCAAACCTCCAACCTTTTAGTTAGCAGCCAAGTGCATTAACCATTTGCACCACCCAGCTAATTCAAGCAAGGTATACCCATTGCTGTCAAGTTGATGCTGACTCATAGTGACCCTATATGACAGAGCAGAACTGCCCCATAATGTTCCCAAGGCTGTAATCTTAATGGAAGCAGACTGCCGTTATCTTTCTCCCTCAGAGCGGCTGGTGGGTTCAAAATGCTACCTTTCAGTTAGCAGCTAAGCACTTAACTACTGTGCCACCAGGGCTCCTTCAAGCAAGGTAAAGGAGGGTCTAAATTAAGGAGGTGACATGAAAGATAAAGTACAAATTATCATGCTATACATTCTCAGAGATACAAAAACTAAATTGAAAAAGACATGGATGGCCTTTGCCTTCATCAGGTTAAAGAGGTAAGACACACAGACACATGAAATGCTAATTGAAACCAAAAGGTAAAAGATGATGTGTAAAATGAGTGATACAGACCATAGTACTATAGTAAAAAGCACTATAATAGTTTAGAGACAAGGAAGATTGCTATAGCTGATGTCTGAGTGCGTGTCTAGGGAAAGGGTGTCATTTACAAATAGTGTGAAATTGTTCCAAACAAGGGGAATGACTCATGCAAAAGCCCAGAGCAGAGGTAGTAGTCAAGTCTAAAAGAAATGGAAGAATAGTGTTGAAAAGTAGTGAAAGACAAGGTGAAAAATAATTTAGGAGCAGATTGAAGAGGTCCTTAGAGTCACGATTAAAGGGTTTGGGAGATTAGACTTTATCCTACTCAAAGTGGAGGCCCAAGGAAAGTTTTTTTCAGTAGGGTCATAATTAGGGTCTTGATGAAAAAGATATTTTAGAAAGACTTGTCTGGTGACATTGTTTAAGATACAATGGAAGGAATGGAAAGAGCCTGGAAGGAGATAAGGCCAATTAGGAGGCTACTGCAATAACTCAGGGAAGATAAGTGCCTGAACACAGCAGGCTTAGAAAAGAAAGGTACGGGAAAAACGGGTTTCATGAAGGAAGAAACTCCAGAAATTGTTTGCTAGATTCTTGGTTTCCAAAAAGAAGTTGTATGTGTTAATTCTTTTATTACAGGGGCCCTTCCCAAATCTCTCCTTTAAACAATGCCATTTTTACAACCACAGTTCTTGTACTTACACAAGTAATTACTAGTCTGGGATGTATTTGTTTCTTTAAGTGACTGTGGCTAAAAAAATTGAGAATAAAAAGAAAAGATCAACCTCTGAAGTTCTGTCCTACATGGAAAAATAAAGCAAAACCAGGTGTGTAGGGGAAACCATGGATTTCAAAACACAAAAGGACCAAGAGGTAATTTTCCGTACATTTTTCTCATGAAAGTATTAAGTATTCCTCGTAGAAATACTTTCCCTTTCAGCGGATCTAATTAAACGAGGTACGTCAAAGTGTTTCAAAATGAATGAAGCATTCATACATGTGTTAGGAATTGTAAGAAAAATACGTGCTATTTCCCTATCATTTTCTTTGACATGTTTGATCCTTGCCTTTAAAGATAATGTGACTGACCCACTATTACCTAGGAATACACTGGAACTACTGATTGGGATGAGTTGGAGATAAGGTACAGTCAATTAAAGCAACATATAGATTCACTCTGTGAAAACACTAGCCTTAAATCTAAGGGCTTAAATCTAAATTACTGGCTCCATAACCAACCACCTGAGTTAACGAATCCAATTACGAGTTATAACAAAAAAGAGGACCTCATTCTCCTTCCATACTACTTAGTGTACTGGACTTTACTACTCAAAATTAGAAGCTTTCACATCAAATTTTCATTAGTCATAAAATATTTATGCTTCCTATATAAGGAATAAAATTAACCAATCTATTTCAATATTGAATGACTTTCTAAATTTTACCTTTCTTACCTTTTAAAAAAAAAAAGTTTTCTGAATACAAAAAAGAAAGGAAAATCCTTCTGTGTCAGTTGTTCGGGTTAATATAAGACCTAATTGCCTCATACTCTATAATTTTGCCACCAGTTTACAATTAGCATGCATTTCTCATGCATGAGCTGACCCAATTACATAACAAATTTCGCCTTTGGGGATTTCTCTTGACTGCTTGTCTTCTGTCCACCATACAACTCAATTTCACACTGTCAGCAGCCTGAACATGGTTACGGTCAATCTCTGTCAAAATGATTTATTTAAATTACAAACAGAAACCAAATCCCTAGATAATTAACCCTACCCTCATGCTTACCCTTAACACTCAACCTAACTCTGAATCAAATCTTTTAACAGTCCACAGACACTGCTATTCAATTATTAGGCAATATTTAGTTCCAATAATCTAATATTTTTTAAGCCAACTCACAAAATCGCAGGGAACTAAATCAGCAGTATCCATGTGAGCTTATTAATGTGCATATAATTTATTTTACATTCTAAGAATTCAATTAAAAATGATGTATCTGTAAAAAAAAAACAAAAAAACTAAAAATAAGTACATTTCAGTCTCAAACTACAGAGACACTACTTTTCCCACAATATTGAAAAGGCTCCAATCTTAGCTTTTCTTGTAAAGCAAGTCAGCATTTCTTATGAATGGGGATGCTAAACTGAACACAGGAGGAAAAGAGCTATTTGGGAAACAGGATAGATAACCAAAATTATAGATAATGACAGTGTAAGGGAAAGTATATAGGGCAGGTGAAAATGCTATTGTCTGCATTGTCTGTGGGCCAATGATCTAAGGAAAGCGGGTTCTAAGATTTCAACTGCAGCCATCACACATAGGCACATGTGCAGGCAGACACGCAGATACACACACACACACACACACACACACACACACACACACACTCAGACATGCACAATTATTTCCTGTATGATTCAGAGACAGGCACAAATCCTGACAAATCAAATAATGATATACTTTTTTTTTCATTCCATTTGTAAAACACATGATTTTTGTCATAAATTTTTTTCCTTCTTTTTCATATGACAGTTCTCCTCCTAAAATAAATTAGAAAATAAATACCTAGTTTTTATCTACAGCACAAAGATTATAAAAGTCTCTCTAGTGTTTCACTTTATCATTTATTTTACAATTTATCCACAGACTGTCTCAGCTAATTGGAAGTGCGGTTTATATTCGTGTGTAAACAGGTAGAACGAAAGATGCCAATAATCTTCTCAAGGCTAGACTGAGTCCTTTGGATAAACGTGCAGCGGTGATTCTGCTTGGCAATACTGCTGCAGGTAACTTGTAGGCACTACTTATAAACTTAAAGGTGGTAACCACCTGAAATTAGAAACAGCCTAGGCAATTACCCACAAGAAGCAGAACTATAACAGTAATGGATTAATGGTTTTTAAAATGCTGAAAGACACAGGCATTCCTCAATTCATGTTTGTGCAATGTCCATTAAGAACATTTTCCTAAAATATTTCTAAATAAAATGTGGAGATATACTAGGATACTTCTGTCATTTGTGATTTTACACCCTAGAATGGGGGAAGGCAGGGGGAGGCCTTAGGTGACCTAATTATGAAAATCTGTCGGGCAGACCTTATTGGCGCAAAGCCCCTAGTCAGCACTGCCCACAACGGCTGCCATGTTTCCTTCTGCTGCATAGGCACACTTTAAGCAAAACCTGGGCTTCTCAACATTATTTCAACCAAGTGGTTTGGCTGGATTTCTTGGCTTCCCATAGGAAGAGTCCCAAGTCTAATACTCCATCTTATAAGCAACCAGTCAAACTCCATCTGAATATTAATATATTAAATAAAATGAAGACATCTTCTGGAATTTTGTGAAACAAAAAAATCTTTTAAATTTTAGAAACCAGGTTCTGTTTCTTTGCAACCATTCAGTAAATTCTGAAACCCTGTCTCTTTTCTTGTTCTTCCTACAGCTATACTAAGTGGGTAACACAGCAGAAGAATTTTAAATTGCAGTATTTAATAAATCACCCATGTTCAATACTTTGTCATTATAGATACCAGAAGAAAGAAGCCAGGGCTTACCCACTCTAACCCCTTTCATTACACACACAATTTGAAATTTACAGTTGCATTTTATTCCATACCTCATAACATATGCAGGCTTAGCGAGTATTTCCAAATGATGTAGAAACCTGGATAAATGAATATGAGTAGCTGAAAAAATATCATAATACTGACACAGACACGAGCAATCAAAAACACCTATTCATCCATAACATATTACCCAAAATACCTAGAAGCTGTCATTAAATCCACTGTTTTATGTCTTTATACCTTCTTGAGGCCAAAAGCAATTAAAGGTAGTTTAGAAAGATCCACACAATATTGAAAGATTGAAAAAAACTAAAAACAAATGAGAAAATAAAGCAAAGAGAAAAATAAGGATTGCAAACAAAGACCTCTGATTTAGTCAGCCTATGCTCAACTTGGAGCACCAATGTAAGGCTCACAAGTCTCCTAACCCTTATCATTTTTAGAGGACTCAGCTCCATTCTGGCCTCTCTAGCAGGAAAATTCTGGTGTCTCTCCCATTTGGACATGTTCTCAACCTTCTTCCTCTCAAAACAGACACAAATACCTGTCTTGATTTGGCCAATATATTTCAGTGTCTGGGTTAATTTAAAAGTAATATGGAAAACCGGACTAGCCGAAGTACCACCTGGGTGAGCAATGCCAAGTTTCTCAAAGAAAAATATTCCTGAGTACAGTAATTTGGAAAACCTTATGAGGTAACAGTGTTCATGAAGTTGTAGCCTTCGAAATGACTAAGAAGTTCACTAGACCTAGAATGTTTAACAGTCTCCCCTATTCAGGAGTAGTTCCCAAACAGTAATATTGTGAAATCTATATTTTTTACTGCTATCCAAACATTAACAGGCCTCATTACGGCTAAAAGAACTACTTTTAAGATTGCTATGGTTACTAACATCTAGACAATGCAAAAAGTGTCTTTAAAAAAGGTTTTGTTTAAATTATATGCTCAATCTAAATGATATTTTGTATATACCGCTTTGTATATGATAAATATAGATAAATACGTACCTGAATTATGGAGTTTTTTGCATAATTAAGAATGAATCTGCAAACGACCTCTGGTATTGAATAAAATGTATATTCCTGCTAATGATAAAGGTTGATGAAATGATCAGCTCTTTTCTTATTAAATATGAATACTGACTGAATTTGAATATAAATAAAAATGCTTACCTTGAAACCAACTGCAATCCTTATGTTATGTGTCATGTGGGTTTCTTAAGGAGATATGTTTATTTCTTTATGAAATAAATTTCTGTGATAGTTGAAGATTTATGATATAAATTTTGCTTTCTGCAGCATTTTTCTGATCTTTTTTTTTTTTTAAAAAAGTTCTCCAGAGATAAACCAAAGAAATAAACTCTACTGAATATAATTGCCGATAGGATATAGCTCTAATTGCATGTCATTTTAAAAAGCGAAAATACGTTATTGATTTAAGGAAAGAATGAAAAGGAAGAAGAGGTGAGAGGGATAACCTTCAGTATCCATGACTGGTGTGTTGTTGGGATGGGATGTTATAAAGAGTGAGGGACAAAGTCATACATCCTTAAAATTCAGCCCTTCCTCTTCAAAGGAAAAAGTCCTTATTCATATAAAATGTTCAAACAATGGGTAAACCTTAGGGAATATGGCAAAACAAATTATTTACTCTGCCTGCTCCCACCCCCTAAATAAATTTTTAAAACATCAAATAATTCCATTTTTGAATTTTTGACAATTTTTCTCAAAGTATATATAAATCTATCTGTAAATTGTCATTTTTTAAAATATACATATATACCATGATGATAGTTAACACAACAGTGAGTTTATAATACATTTCTTGGAAATTAAAACTACATCATTTATAAAATCTACATATACAAATTTTAATGACTGTACATATGACACACAAAATATACTTCTCGTGAAAAATGGTATGATTTTCACATGTTTGCTCATACTTTATATCATGTACACAGTTGTTGATATTAATGCATATTTCCTCTTGGATATCTAACACAGAAGTAATTTTTTTCTGGAAAAGAATACATTTTGACACACTTCTTATTATACTTTGCAAGAAAAATAATTACACATATGAACTACAAAAATTGAGAAGAGAAGTTTATCCACCTTTATTGTACCGAATTAATACTTTTGAATCCCTAACACGTTCTGAACTTCTGTTAGTCTCAATTTTCAGTTTCAAGAAAAATTCATCACTGAATAAGATGAGCTTTCAAGCGCAAAGCAATTGTACATACAAATGTCTACTTTAAAAAGTGGATGTAATACCGCACTTGAGCAAATATCTATATTTAAAGTATGAAATCTAATACATGCATAATTAGCAAATACACAATTTTTCCAAGATTCCTAGCTTTATATGTATATTTTGTATGCTTATCTACAGCAGACATTAACTATCAGGTTTTTACATTTAATTATAAAAGTCCTACTTTGGAAAAAATCAAAAGCTGAGAACCACTCAAAATGGAACAAGCAGATACTGTATTACAATAACACTTTTAACAGCAGTGACTTTTTCTGAATACACATTTATTTCTTATTCTAATGATTAATGCCTTAGGCTCTAGATAACTGTGATGAAATCAAAGGGAAGAAATATACTAGGTGAAGCTGGCATATTTTATGATACACTGAGTATAAGATGTATACCATAGCAACAAGTACACTCCTAAGTCACCCAGTCTCACTTTCTCATTCAGAAACACAGGTTGGGTTATGGTGTCACTGAGTAAATGGTCACCTACGTTACTGATTTGTTCCTGAGTCCTCTTCAGCCTCTGTAGTTCAGGAGTGTCTGTAACAATGCTGAAGCCCCTTCCTTTGCTTTCTTCAAAATCTCTTTTGTACTTGACCTAACAGAAGGGGGAAAGTAAAGGAAAGAAAGAAAAATAAACAAAGGAATTACAAATCCCAGTTAGGATGCGCCTCGAGCCAAAGAAGCTGATAAAGCTGGAGCAAGGCTTCAAACACAGCTCTATACAGAAGGAGGCAGAACTGAGAGCCAGCAGAGCATAACGGGCAAACGTAGTCTCTGGAGCCAGACTACCTGGTTTGCATCCCAGCTCCTCCACTTACCATTTGTGTCACCTTAGGCAAGTTATTTAACCACTCTGTGTCTTGATGGTCTCATTTGTAAAATGGTGACAGTCATGATGATGATGATGATAATGGCTATTTTATAGGTTGTAAGGATAGGAACAGGGCGATCAGTGGTTCAGTGGTAAAATTCTTGCTTTCTATGCGGGAGACCCAGGTTCCATTTCCAGCCAATGCACCTCACATGTATCCGCCACTCATCTGTCCGTGGAGGTTTGTGTGCTGCTATGGTGCTGAACAGGTTTCAGCAGTGCTTCCAGACTAAGACTAGGAAGAAAAGCCTGGCAATCTACTTTTGAAAATCAGCCAGTGAAAACCCTATGGGTCACAACATCTGATCAGCAATCAATCATGGGGACAGAGCAGGACTGGGTAGCATTTTATTCTGTTGTGCATGAGGTCACTATGAGTTGGAGGTTGACTCGACAGTAGCTAACAACAACAAGGATTGGACCAAATGACTTAATATATGTACCTGGCATACAGCAAACAAGTAAGTCCTCCATAATAGTTGTTATTATTATCATCATTATTATTATTATTACTGCTACTAAAGAAAAGACTGTGGGAAAAGAAAGTGAAATCTTCTGCTCTAGTGGTAGTCCTGTCAGTCAAAAAGCATCATTTTGAGCTTGGACTGCCCTATGGAGGAGGTAGATATACTAAATCATCAACAGCCCTGTCCTTAAGAAGTTTTCATTCTATTTCATAAAACAAAACATATGGATATGATTATAAAATGTCATACTGCCATATGTCAAGTATGTAAATACTTACGAAAGCATTTATAAAATAGACTACATGTAGAGATTAAAACCACCACCCGTCCGTCAGTTTGTTGTACTGTGGTGGCTTGCATGTCGCTATGATTTTGGAAGCTGTGCCACCAGTATTTCAAATACCAGTAGGGTCACCCGTGGTGGACAGGTTTTAGCAGAGCTTCCAGGCTAAGATTAGGGAGAAAGGCCTGGTGATCTACTTACAAAAATTAGCCGGTAAAAACCTTATGGATCATAACAGAATATTGTCCAATATAGTGCTAGAAGATAAGCCCCCTACGTTGGAAGGCATTCAAAATACACAGTGGCCTCAAGCAAACCAACAATCATGAAGATGGTGCAAGACTAGCCAATGCTTGTTCTGTTGTATATAATGTCACCACAAGTCGCAGCCGACTCAATGACAACTAACAACAACAACAGAGATTAAAAAGCTTTTTTGCACATGTCCTCAGCATACTGTCTGCTGAAGTACCTAAGATTGTTTAGGTATTTAAATATACCTCTTTTCTAATTACAATCCAGTGAAACTAAATTTTACAGTTTCCTCAGGGGACTAGAACAGTTATGCTTAATCTTACAGAGCCCCATCTCCTATTATTAGAATAAGGATAATAACTGTTACCACAGTTAAATATTCTTCTTGTTAATCACTGAAATGGTTACATCGCTTGGGCTGTTCTTATTTTTTTAAAGCCTAAATATCAAGAAATATGGGAACATTTTTTGATAACCTATGTAAATCCTCCTTTTATATTCACAATTGTTGTTTTTGTTGTTATTGTGTGCCATCAAGTCGATTCAAACTCCTAGCAACCCCACAGAACGAGCAGAACTGCCCCAAAGGGTTTCCTAGGCTGTAATCTTTACAGGGGAGCTCAGCTGCTAAGCAAAAGGTCAGCAGTTCGAATCTACCAGCTGCTCCTTGGAAACTCTATAAGTCAGTTCTACTCTGTCCTATAGGGTCACTAGGAGTCAGAATCAACTCGACAGTAACAGGTTTGGGGTTTTTTCTGTTTTTTTTTTTTGTTTAATAAAAATACAATTCTGTAAGCGTAGATTTCTGTAAAAGTTTGAAAAGTCAGCTGAGCATACAGTGCCTGTTTTTGTTTAGTCACATCTGTATTTAAATACTCAATTCTCTTAGGCATCACTGTCCTTGAGGCTAATGAAATATTTTTTTATCAGAAGATCTTAGAAGAAAAAAAATAAATCCCAGATTATGACAAATACAAAGATCTAGATACTCTCATCAATTCTACTTTAAGAACATCTAATTTTCTCTCCATATTTTCATTTAAATTTATAAAAGTGCTAAAACCTTACTTTAACTATTTCCATGAAGAAAAGGTCAAACAAACTGGACTATTTTTCTTCCAGAGAAAGCACTGAATGAGATTAGCCTTCTAACCCTCCATTTCTCGGCATCTGTGAAGATATATACACAAAAGGTACATTCCCAGCATTTTATGCCTAGCTGAGCAGGGAAGCCATTTAGCTTTGTATGAAGTATGCACTAGGGCACACAGTACTAAAATAATAAAAGTAAGAAAGATAAGGCTGTAATAGCAATTGGCACGAAGAAATAAAGAAAAATCTATAAACCAAGGTCTAACATCCCAAACACCTATTTCAGAGAAGGTACACTTACAAAATCTTCTTGTTATTGGTTTGTTGTTGTTTCTTGTTTTTTTTTTTTTAAACCACAATTTCCAAAGATGTGAAAAGAAAAGCCAGTGAATTCCAGAATCGTGTGTTTTGAGCTGATTACCATTCCACAGTGCTTTCCACATTCACGAGACACAAACGAATCATTTGATTTTTGCTTGCCTAGTGAAGTGACTAGTTTTAAAGGGTGCACAATCAGCTCTGTAAACTGTTTGCAGAGTTTTAGAAGATGATTATTCCTTTTTAAAAATGATGTGAAACACACCTAATTTCATGTACTCAGTACCAACTCAAGCACCAACCCACCCCATACGTCTTTACTGCGCACAGGGAGCTTTCGAGCCATTAGTCAGTCCCTCTCTTTTCTATAATCCCGCTCAATTTACAGCCTATCTATCTGTTGTTATTAGTTGCAATCAAGTCGACTCCTACTCATGGTGATGTCATATATATCAGAATGATACATTGCCCAGTCCTGTGGCATACGCACAATCGTTGGTATATTTGACTCATTGCTGCGGCTAATGAGTCAATCCATCTCATGGAGGGTTTCGCTCATTTTCGCTGACCCTCTACCTTACCAGACACGACATCCTTTTCTTGAGATTGGTCTACTTAGGTCTCATTTTCAATGTTACATGTGATGGTTTACTGGTCATACATAGTCTGATTCTGAGAGACAAGAGGATATAAGCATAGATCAGAAGACAGGGGGAAGTAGGAAGATTTCTCTTTCCAATCTCATGTGTTTCCTTTGCCCTCAGAACATGATCCCCTCCAGCCAATGAGAACACTGCACCCTTGGGCCCAGTAGTTGATCTAGGAGGGGCACATAATCCACAACATGGCCATGATCCTTAGCTCATGGCAGGAACTTCTGGGAAAGGAGTGCTGTTTCCATGGGTCTGGCTAATTTGGTAGGCTGTAAATCTGGAGCTGCTGACCATCATCTGGCTACCACTCAATAATAATGAAGGCAACACAGAATCAAGCAAAGCAAGAGATCAAGAAGGATCCCTGCAACATCCTGATACCAAAGCTATGAAAAGACACAAGAAAACTACAGACCAATATCTTTTATGAACATAGATGCAAAAATTCTCAACAAAATACTAGCAAATGAAATTCAAAAAAATATTAAATGGATTATACACCAGGACCAAGTGGGATTTATCCCAGGAAGGCAAGGGTAGATCAACGTTAGAAAATCAATCAATGTAATACACCACATTAACAGAACAAAGGAAAAGAACCACATGATCATCCCAATTGATGCAGAAAAACCATTTAACAAAACCCAACACCCTTCCTTTCATGATAAGAACACTCAACAAGAAAGATTCCTGACAACAGCATTTGAGCACCGGGATCTAACATTCCCTTAAGCCAGAAACACCAAGCTTGTCAGTTAAATGAGCTAAGAACGCCCTCCCTTTTGCAACCAAAAGAATTCTAATTAATACACCCTCCCATCGTGCCTAAAATGTATATATACATGTACGGCATTCCTATAAATATTAACAAGTGAATTTCCCCACTTTGCTTCTATTCTCCAGTTCATCCTATTTGTGATGTAAGATTTAATAATTTGCAAAAACAGAAGATTGTATCATGAAAATAGCACTGCCTTTAGCAGACAAGAGACTAGAATTCTCATCACTTACCAACCACATCACAGGTCTCGTCAATTTTCTGAGCCAAAGTTTCCTCATCTCTAATTAAGGGTTCTAGTACCTGCGTAACTAACAAGGCTGTTGAGAGGACTGAATGAAGTAAAGCACAGGAAGGAATGTCAAAAAGTATAACATACTGTGCAAATGCCCAGTATGATAATCATCATGTTAGTTTCACTTTACTTGAAAGGGTTATATAAGGTGTGTCATAAGATGTGGGAAAGAACAGTTTTACAGCAATCAGAAATATCACGGTTAACAAAGCAAAACAGTACCATATTAATTTAAGTCAGTTATTAGTTTACCTTCAAAAATTTTGCTAAAGTTATTACAGAATAGAAATTTATTTAGATGGATATGTGCCAACGAGTCAGACCCCTAAAAAACACCTTGGATATGTCATGTGGTGACCACACAGGTGGAAATGAATCCTGCAATCCCAGCTGTGCATGTGCTAGGAGACAATCTGTCCTTGTGAAGAGTCACAAAGCAGGCTATGCTCATCCCTCTTTCTTCCTGCCCCTGTCCCATATGAAATAAAATCTATTTCTTCACCAAAGCTCAGCCCCACTGGTGCTCTTCTGTGAAGCTAGACTGGCCTCCTCCCAGTACTGAGCACCCTATAGCTTTACATCTACCTATTAGAGTATTTGCAAATGGTTAATGTGTTCAGCTGCTAACCAAAAGGTTGGAGGTTCGAGTTCACCCAGAGGCACCTCAGAAGAAATGCCTGGCAATCTACTGCTGAAAAATCAGATATTGGAAACCCTACAGAGCACAGTTCTCATGGGGTCACCATGAGTTGGAATCATCTCGACAGCAACTGCTGTTAGACCATTTATCACACAGTATTTCCATCAAGATTGCATCATGGTCTCCAACACCAAAATACATACAAGTCAGGGGTGAAGGCAAAGTCTTATTCATCTTTGCAATCTCAGAACTCAGCATAGCACCTGACTCATAGGAGTTGCTCTATAAATGTTTAAGAAAGGGAAGAAGGAAGGGAAGAAAGATGAGGGACAGAAGCAGGGAAGGAGGAGAGATTGCTCCCAGTTGCAGAGGTAAGAGACGAATCTCATATTCAGGGAATGGAAAATGTCTCTGTTGGTTGCAGCGTCTGATAGAGGGGAGGAACATTAGGAAGAAGGATGGCTAGGGAAAAACTGGGAGATTAAGCTAAAACAAACATAGATCTTGACCAAATTTTTAAATAAATTACTAGTAATAGTACTTTTATACATTAACTTACTCAGCATTAACTCAACAATTATTTATTGAGCCTCATGTAAGATTCCCTTATAAGCTCCTGCTCCTCTTCCAGCAAAAATGCCTTTCCTTCCCTTGTGCTTCAGCACTGGATATAAAATTATCATCTCTGCTCTCTTATCCACTCTTTTTTCTTTGTAAAAGTACTTCATGATGACTCCATGAATCACAATAGCAGGAACATCATTCTCTGGAATCTCCCCCTCAAATGTTTATTTATTCAATCCACTGTTCATTCAACAAATATTTATTTATTGAGCACCTAATATGTGCCAAGTACTGTTCGAAGTGTGGGGACAATGCAGCAAGGAAATCAATGACCCCTGGCTCATGGAGCTTACACATTACAGTGTAGAAGAGACAGAAAATACACAAGACGTGTGCGCACGTGTGTGTGTGCGTGCGTGTGTGTAGAGAGAGAGAAACGGGGGGGGGGAGGAGAGACAGAAAGGATAAATGGTTCCTTAGTGATAAATGGAGCCCTAGTGGTGCAGTGGTTAAAGCGCTTGGCTGCCAACCGACAGTTTGGTGGTTCAAACCCACCAGACGTGGCAGTCTGTTTCCATAAAGATTACAGCCTTGGAAACCCTATGGGATAGTTCTTTTGTCCTACAGGGTCACTATGAGTCAGTATAGACTCGACGGCAGTGGCTGAGTGATAAGTGCCAAGGAGAAAAATAAACAGAAAAGTTGGATGAAAACTGTCAAGAGGCCTACCATTTTAGACACGGTGGTCAGGGAAGGCCCCAATGAGAAGGTGATGTTTGAAGAAGACCTGAAGAAAGTGAGGGAGTGAGCCACACGGATATCTTCGAGGAGAGCCTTCCAGGCAAAGCAAAGCCCTGAAGTTTCTTAGGAACAGCAGGAAGGCCAGCGAAGTGGAGCAAAGAGAGTGAGGGGGGCAGTAGACGAAGATGAGTGCAGAAAGGGATCACGGGGGCTGTGCAGGCCTCACTGAGGATTTTGGATTTTCTTCCATGTGAGACATGGAGCCACTTGAAGGGTCATGTGCAGAGTAGTGATATGATCTGACTTCTATTTTAATAGGATCTCACCAACTGGAGGTGAGCAGGGCAGAAGCCAGAAGACCAGGTAGGGGCAGTCAATTTTGCTCCCTCCTTTCCCAGTCACTCACTGTTGACTGGCCAGGACAGTGACAGTTCTTATGCCTAGCCTAGGACATGAACTTCCCCATGAGATCCAGCCAGGTGAGCTGCATATTCTTTGCCAGAATGGGGAGGAAGGACACAGGGAAGGGGTACAGATTAAGGCACCAACCCAAATTCAGAAACAGAATGTGCTTTACCTGGACAGCAATGCAATCTTAAATTCCTGAAGCCTTACCCTTTAAGACTAAATGAACAAAAAGCACTTTGAAACCAAGCCAAACTCATTGTCGCAGAGTCAATTCCGACTCATAGTGATCCTATAGGCCAGAGTAGAACTGCCCCATAGAGTTTCCAAGGAGCAGCTGGTGAGTTTGAACTGCCAACCTTTTGGTCAGCAGTCGAGCTCTTAACCACTGCACCACCAGGGCTCAGAACTTTGAAAACTCGGTCCTAAATCAAATGTGAGAAATACAAACAATAGGCAATTTGATTTGCCAAATTATTCTTCAGCGTAACTTTTAAAATATATATTTATTTCTTTTAAGATCCCAGTCTTAAAAGTTTGCAAGCAATCATCTCATGTACAACAATTGGTCCCTATTCGCCTAGAGCAACAGAAGAAGGAGAGTCAGGAATAGGAGGAGGAGATGGAATGCGTGGCTAATTGCCTACATGAAAAACTGCCTCCTTTGCTATGAGACCAGAAGAAATGGATGGTACCCAACTACCATTACTGAACATTTTGATCAAAGACTCTATAGAAGAATCCTGATCAAAAGGTGGGAAATGAAGAACAGAATTTCCAATTTTCACCAGACTTCCTGGCACCATGGAGGCTAGATGAACCCCTAAAACTACCGCCCTGGGATAATCTTTAAACCTTAAACTGAAAATATCCCCTGAAGTTTTCTATAAATCAAACAACAGATTAGCTTAATTAGTAAAGAATATTTGCCTTGAGTATTGTGCTCTTTAAGAACCCGGTGGCATTAATGGTTAAGAGTTTGGCTGCTAACCAAAAGCTCAGCAGCTTCAATCCACCAGGAGCTCCTTGGAAACCCTACGGGGCAGTTCTACTCTGTCCTATAGGGTCACTATGAGTCAGAATTGAATCGATGGCAACAGGTATTACGGGCATAAGAACTATCTGTATGGGATCAAATTGACAACAGCAACTCAAAAGATTAGACAGGAAACTTGGGGCAGTGAGTTTATGTTAATGGGTTAATGAGTATCTTGGTTATCTACTGCTGCTACAACAGAAATACCACAAGTGGATGGCTTCAACAAAGAGAAGTTTATTCTCTCACAGTCTAGTAGGTTACAAGTCCAAATTCAGAGCATCAGCTCCAGGGGAAGGCTTTCTCTCTCCGTTGGCTCTGGAGGAAGGTCCTTGTCATCAATCTTACCCTGGACGAGGAGCTTCTCCGTGCAGGAACCCTGGGTCCAAAGGATGCTCTTTGCTCTTGGTGCTGCTTTCTTGGTAGTATGAAGTCCCCCACACTCTGCTTGCTTCCTTTTCCTTTTATCTCTTCTAAGACAAAAGGTGGTGCAGGTTACATCCCAGGGAAACTTCCTTTACACTGGAGCAGGGATGTGACCTGAGCAAGGGTGTTACATCCCACCCTAATCCTCTTCAACATAATCCAATCTTGCCTCATTAATCACAGGCAGAGATTAGGATTTACAACATATAGGAAAATTATGTCAATCACAAAATGGAAGACAACCACACAATACCGGGAATCACGGCCTAACCAAGTTGACACATATTTTGGGGGGACACAATTCAATCCATGACAATGAGTTTAATTAGTTTAAGTAAATAAGTAAATATTTCAAATATTGAATGTTATGTAATATTGACATTATATATGGGTGGGTGGGTGGATGAATGGATGCATTTATCTTCCTACACCATAGATTAGAACCCTAAGTCAAGAATTAAAAGACCTGAATTTAAACCCCAATTCTGTTCTGTGACCTTAATTTATTCAATTTCTCTAAGACTCCTTATCCTCAGCTATAAGATGGAAAAAGAAAAGAAAAAAACTGCAATATGCTGCACATTAAGTGAATGTTAAGAGAGTTAAAATAAGTACTACATGAGAACACCAAGCAAGGATGCCTTTAGGTCGGTCACTAGCAAATATCTGTTTCCTTCTCACTAAATTTTAAAAATGATCTTTGTTGCTAAAGTATGCGTATTTCTGCCGAAGTACATGTTCAGTGATATTTTGTGTTTGAAATCATCAGCAGTAGCATTCACAAGATCATATAAAGGAACCGAGGCTGAAAACCAAGGTGGTTCGGGTCCAGCTTATGAAAAAGGCTCAGAGAGCCTGACAAGGAAGACTTGCAAAAAGCAAAATGGTGAGCAGCGTTGCAAATTGATTTGTTAATTCTGAGATATAAGTTCTCTCCCCCAAATGCTGTAAATACCATTATTAATATAACAACATAAATAAATGGGAAAAAAAGGAAACCACTAAAGAGAAAGGCCATTTTTAAGCAGATAGCCATTTCTGATGAAAGAAACCAACTGAGACCAGGCACTGGTAAACTCTTGAATAACAGACCAAAAAACCCATTGCCGTCAAGTCAATTCAGCTCATACCAACCCTAGAGGACAGAGTAGAACCACCCTACACGGTCTCCAAGGCTGTAATCATTACAGAAGCAGACTGCTACGTCCTTCTCCCACAGAGCAGCTGGTGGGTTCGAATAACCGACTTTTCAGTTAGTAGCCGAGTGCTTAACCACTCGCCACCTGGGCTCCCTGAACAACAGGCTAAATAAGACTTGGTAGTGAAGTCAAAGATGGCCACATCTTACAATTCAGCAACCCCACCCCCAGTTATGCTCCTTTCCAAAGAGACGCTTGCCCATGACCATCTGGAGATAAACACAAAGGTGTTCATAATAACATTGTATTATCAAAAAAATTGAGAACCACCTAAAAACTTAATCCATAGGAGAATGAATAAATTGTTGTGTATCCTATAATGTAACATTATCAAGGAGTGAAAATTTTTTAAATGAACTATAGCTACATGGATTCATATGGACAAATATCATAAATATTATGTTGAGGGGAAAACAGTAAAGAATACATACATGTGCGGTAAATATGTGGGAGAAAAGGGACTTAATAAGTGTAAATTCAGGGGAGTTGTTAAGGACTGAATTGTGTCCCCCAAAATATGTGTTTTAAATCCTAACCTCTATGCCTGCAGTGGAGCCCTTGCGGCACAGTGGTTAAGAGCCTGGCTGCTAACCAAAAGGTTGGCAGTTCGAATCCACCAGTCACTTCTTAGAAACTCTATGGGGCAATTCTACCCTGTCCTATAGGGTTGCTGAGTCAGAATGGATTCGACAGCAATGGGTTTGCTATTTTTTAAGCTCGTGGTTATAATCTGATTTGGGAATGTGCTGTTTTGTTGTTAATGAGACTGGATTAGTATAGGTTGTATCTTAAACCTGTCTCTTTTGAGATATAAAAGAGATTAAAGGAGCAAACAAAAGCAGCAGAGATGGAGGAAGAGAGATGCCAAGCCCCATGAAGATTACCCAGGAGCAGATGCTCAAAAAGACAAGGACCTTCCTCCAGAGCTGACAGAGAGAAAGCTTTCCCCTACTAAGACAGGAGTTGTGAGGAGATTTGATCATGAAAGGGCACACAGGGGCTTCACTGTTACTGGTAATGTTCTAGTTGTAAAATTGGACGGTAGATTCACATAGGATTCTTTCATTACTATGCTATATAAAACTTACACAGAGTCCCAGGGTGGTGCAGACTGTTAACTCACTTGGCTGCTGTCTTAGTTATCTAGTGCTGCTATACAAGAAATATCACAAACGAGTAGCTTTAACAAACAGAAATTTATTTTATCACAGTTCTAGGAGGCTAGAAGCCTGAATTCTTGGGGAAGGCTCTCTCTGTCCCCTCTGGGGAAAATCTTTTCTCGACTTCTGGGGCATTCTCTGGCGATCTTCATGTGGCATGTATCTTTCCCTTCATTTTGAGCTTCCTTTTCTGTGCCTAATCTGCTCGTTTTGTATCTCAAAGGTGATTGGTTTAAAACACACCCAACACTGACATGGCCTCATTAACGTAAGAAAGAAAACCCTATTCCCAGTTGGGATTACATGAGCAAGTATTGGGGTTAGGATTTACGACACATATTTTTGCGGACACAATTCAATCCATAACACCTGGCGATCTACTTCCAAAAAAATCAGCCACTGAAAACCCTATGGAGCACAACTCTACCATGACACACGTGGGGTCACCATGAGTCAGAGTTATGGTGGTTTTTAAAACTTATTATGTCCTTACATAAATCTTTTGTATTTAGCAAATATTTCCCAATGGAACATTTTCAAAGAAAGCAGGAACAGAGTTTTTAAATCCCAGATAGGGAAACTGAGGTAGTCAGAGGTTAAACAAAAATAATGAGTAGGAGAATAGAAAATGAATATTATAATCAGGAATTAGGTGATTTTTTTCAATCTGCTGAAGACAAGACTCTTAGATATTTCATAAGTGGCAAAGAAGCTAACCAGTGTACATCCACACAGAAAGTTAACCCTTTTGTGCCCAGCGGTACATATAGCAACCATGAACTTTTTTAGCCTCTGGGGTTTATTGGGAAGCTACTGTACCACTGATAGCACATGCTGCCGCAGGGATCTTTATGACTGTTTAAAACTGAAGAAACAAGCATGTGCCACAAAGCACTGTTTTTACAGGGTATTGTGTGAGGTGTCTGAATTTCTGTTAGGAAAAACAGAAATTTTGAAAATTTTTATTTGTTACACATATGTACCAATAGACGCCACTGGGGACTCTGGGGTATAATTAGTGGTACCTTCATATGTGGGAGGGAGCAACAACAACAAAAAAAATCCATACTACTTACCAAAAAATTCAGAGACACTCAATGATTCAGCATGCTTCCATTAATGAAAACATACGGTATCAACAAAAAAATTCAAAGCACCAAAAGGTTAAACCAGTCCCTCTAAATTTCTTCATCTTAAAGAAACTATTTGATTATATTGGCAAACACTGATTTGAAGCAAAAAAAGCAAGAAAAAAAGGAACTCGAGAGTGTGAAGGTATGTTGTAAAAGGGATTCCAAATATGGATTAATGAGGGGCTGTTAACCAAAAGGTCAGCAATTCGAATCCACCAGCCACTCCTTGAAAACCCTATGGGGCAGTTCTAATCTGTCTTCTTATAGGGTTGCTATGAGTCAGAATCTACTCAGTGGCAATGAGTTTGGTTTTTTGGGGAGTTAGTAGAAGTACGGGGGATCCTTTACCTATCAGAATACAAGAAACAGCAAAGAAGTATCCAGGGGTAGGAGGGAAAGCAGAAGGAGAACACTGTCTCGCCTTACAGCAGCTTACTTTGTCAGAAGGTGTTTAATGGAAACCAAAAATCTACAGACACATTTAATACTACTGACTCATGTTATTCTGTCCTTTATTTCATACATTTAGAAGTCACTACCTAATACAACAAAATCAATGACAATTTCATTACCTTGTATGACATGATGGATACTTACATTTCTTCAAAGGAAACTGAAGACGGTATCCTTTTAAAACTACATGTAAAACTCTTAGCTTGATCTGCAAAATTTAGTGCTCAATTATGCATCCTCTTGCACTGTTCAGTAAATTTTAAGGTGCTGGAGAATGTGGACCATATCCTTTTTTCTAACTCACTGCCTTTTGCTTTGTGTTACACATATATTAAAATCTTAACTATTTTGTGTTTGATTACTATCTAGTTCTGTATTTTGAAAGTCTAAAATGCAGAAAATTGGCTAACCTCACATGCTAGATGGCAATTAAACAAGTACAAAGGAAAACCTGATTAAGAGCCTTTTTTTATTTAAGGGTAAGTTAATTTTAACATATGCTGAATCAAAGACATGAACTCAAAAGCAGAGTCGCTTTTTTAATAGATTAATCTCATAATTAACTAATGGTTAATTAAATAAAATTACATTTTTAATTACCTTTTTAAACATAATTAAAAGGCATTAAAAATAATTTTCATAGATTGCTAAGCCTTAAATGAGCCTTCCCTTGCCCATCCAAAACTACTTCCTGATATTTACAGATATATCACTTTTCTGTGTATATTTGCAATCCAACTTTATCAGATCTGGGGTACTTTTAGTTAAGAAACATTAAAATTATTTTTTTATTTTAAACAAATACTCTAAATATATAATAAAGCACATTTTAATTAATCTCTCAATAAGCTAATTAAAAATCACCTCAAGACACTAAAGTGTAGTTTAATGGCTAATAGCTCAGGCTTAGTAATTAGACAAACTCATCTTAAACCCTGGCTTAAGTAGCTGTGTGACCTTAGGCAAGTTATTTAACCTCTCTGAACCACCATTTTCTTCTATACAAGCACAATTTTACTACAGTATTGATAGCACATTCATGAGAATTTAATGAAATGACAATAATCATGCCTGGTCTCTACTGAATGTCCACCATGTCCCAGGCATTATACTGAGCACTTTATGTATTGTGAGCACAGAGCCAGGATGGGAATCCAAACAGGTGATGGATAACAAGTGGTCAGCAATCAATCAACATAGGCATGTGCTTACTAACTCACAGTAACTAACATTTAGGGATCATATCCTACCACCTGGGTCCTTAGAAGTTCTGCCACCTGCAGTTCATTAGGGAACTCCTTCAGTCTTTTTTTGATCAAAATGGAATATAAATACATAAACGAAATAAAAGGTGCTTTGCATATATTATGTTTTAGTCTTCAAATAAATTCTAGCAGGTACATATTTTAAAGCCCATTTTGTAGATGGAAGGAGGGAGTTTGAGGTCACAGAGCTAGTAAGTCTCTCTGATGTCTACCTACTCTGGCATCTCCCCAGACATTATCTTTCAATTCATCTTGTAATGAAAAAATGCTAAGTGAAAAATATCAGAACTGAACACAAACAAGATATAAACAATTTCCTGCAAATAAGCAGAGATCAAAGTGGAACAAATTGAATACTTCTTAATAGAGAATGCCTGAATATTTGCATAACTTAAAAATTTAATTCATTATCTGTAATGGAACTTGTGTTGCCACCAATGGGGAAAAAAATAATCACCCAAAGTAAAGCTTAACATAACTTACACTTCTCATTAAAAACTGTTTTCAGGTATTTCTTTAAATGTTTTTTGAAGGAAACAATCATTCAAATTTTCTACTAGTAAGACTCAGGCTAGAAAAAACAAATGCCATTGCGAAAATTGTTGTGTTGGTAGAAGTACTGATTCAAAGCAAAAAATCATATTTATATTAATAAAGAGAACTAGGGCTTAAAATATATAAACAAAAATTCTTATTTTCACCAAGATTTACACAAATAGAAAATGTAACTAATCAACCAAATTCTGCCTATGAATTATAACTACTCAGGGGAGTAAATTAAGTATTTGGTGATGATGAAGATTAGTTTTTCCAGGAAACTAAAGCATCATCCAATAACTATTCAGGCGCTAAAGAGGCAAAAACAATTAATATTCTAATACCTTATGTAGTCCTGAAGAGTAAAAGATTCATAGAGCCTGACTACCACTGATTTATTTTTTAATAACATGTAGTAATTCAGACAATTTATGAATTTTGAATTCTGGGTACATTTTCTCTTAGCTGTTAACCTTTTAGGGATAGCGAGTCTCATCTCGTAACATGATTATAATTTTTAGATATAAATAGCCTAATTCAATACAAAGTAGAATACTATTGAAAATATTTTGAACCAGCAGGTATCAGGCAAGGTTCAACTATGGACAGAATAATAAATTACAACAGGGAGCATTCCTATGTGAATATTCTGAATTATAAAGTAATAGGAAATGGGTTAATTTAGAAAAGAAAAGCTACTACCTTATTGAAGAGAAGCAATAAGGATAAAATCAAGAATCAAGCAAACATAAACAAACAGGGCTGAACTAAAATGAAACAGTCATGAAAGTGTAAATACTCTATCCTTAATCTCAAAGTGTCAGAGCTGATAAATATGACAGATGATTCCTTGCTTTTGTTACATATGTCTGCTAACAGATTGATAATGTCATTAAGATTGTGTCTAATTAACCCTCCTACACCTGCAAAACGTTATCGATCAGGCAAAAACCAACTGTTTTTCTTAAGAGAATATACTTCTTCTACTCCCAAAAAACTGAAATAGAAAACTGTGACAGCAAGAATGGGGAAAAAAATGCAAAAGAAATTTAAATGTGTTATACTTAATGTGTACACAAATGACACAGAAATAGCGTCCATGGTTGATAAGCTTCTCTATATAGAAAAATCACGAATTTCAGCAAGTCATTTTAGTCAAAAATTTAAGAGATTATTTCCTTAATACAGAACTTTATTTGAAACATAAATCTTCTAGAAATTTTTACAGTTATCAACATATTAACTAGAAACTTAATACTAACTCAGGTCTTCAATAGGGAAGACACTGCTGGGAAAAAATATATGAGAAGTATTGATCATTCTCCTATGAAGAATTATGGTTTCTTAGATAACAGTAAAAGCTTAACATTGACTAAAGGTGTCAGTTTTAAGAAACACGGACATGTTGACTCCCTGCTATGTAATAACAGCAGTGACTTTTTGAAGACCTACAAGATACCAAGTGTTGTACTAGGCACTTTATAGACTATCTTGCTTCATCTTCAAAACCACTCTGTTAAAGAGATATTTACTTCACCACTTTTTTTTAAATAGACTTTAATTTTTAGAACATATTTTCTCATCTTTTACAGATGATAAATGCAGTAGAAACCTATTACAAGGTTCACTCAAAACCCCCCTCTTCTAGTAATGATCCTATGCCTACTCCACTCATTTAGGCTTTCTCAAGAAGCACCATTTTCTTCCATCATCCACTTCCTTAACCACTGCGGATTGGTCCAAAGGTAGCCATCTGGCCTAAACTACTCCAAGTCAAGATGTTTGGGGGATTTTGGAGATTGGGACTCAAAGTATAGAGTGAGTCCCTCCCTCTAGCAACTAAAATTCTAAGATATAAAACTTTGAATCTATTACAGCATGTTTGCCACCACGTGAACCCAGAGAAGCAGACAGATGCAGATACTCTGCAAAAAACCAAGGGTCCTGATTCCCACTGTCGCTGAAGCCCAGGCCAGCACATCCCTACTCTTGGACTTTGTAACCTGTGTTGCTGTTAGGCGCTGTTAAGTCTATTCCAACTCATAGTGACCCTGTGTACAACAGAACAAAACACTGCCTGGTCTTGCGCCACCCTCACAATCCTTGTTATGCTTGAGCCCATTGTTGCAGCCACTCTGTCAATCCATCTCATTGAGGATTTTCCTCTTTTTCGCTGACCCTCTGCTTTACCAAGCATGATGTCCTTCTGCAGGGACTGATCCCTCCTGACAACGTGTCCAAAGTATGTGAGACACAGTCTCGCTACGTTTGCTTTTAAGGAGCATTCTGGTTGCACTTCTTCCAAGACAGATTTGTTCCTTCTTTGGGCAGTCCATGGTGTATTCAATATTCTTTAGCATCACCACAATTCTAAGGCGTCAATTCTTCTTCAGTCTTATTCATCGTCCAGCTTTCACATGCATATGAGGCGACTGAAAACATCATGGCTTGGGTCAGGCACACCTTAGTCTTCAAGATGACATCTTTGCTTTTCAACACTTTAAAGAGATCTTTTGCAGCAGATTTGCCCAACGCAATATGTCTTTTGATTTCTCGACTGCTGCTTCCATGGGTGTTGACTGTGGATACAAGTAAAACGAAATCCTTGACAACTTCAATCTTTTCTCTGTTTATCATGATATTGCTTATTGGTCCAGTTGTGAGGATTTTTGTTTTCTTTATGTTGATGCGTAATCCATACTGAAGGCTGTGGTTTTTGATCTTCATCAGTAAGTGTTTCAAGTCCTCAAAATATTGTAACCTAATATTGTCAAAATAAATGACCATTATGGTCACGTTAAAGAAGGTTGGGTTTGTATCACTTGCAACTAAGAACCCTAATACCGACCACAAAACAGGCTTAGTGGTTAAGACACAGCATCACCATCTGGTAAGCAGTGGAGTCAAGATTCAAACCCAAACATCTTTGATCTTTCCTCCCTAACATACTAAACCAAAAAACCTAACCCACTGCCGTCAAGTCGATTCCAACTCATAACGACCCTGTAGGACAGGGTAGAACTGCCCCATAGAGTTTCCAAGGAGCACCTGGTGGATTTGAACTGCCAACCTTTTAGTCAGCAGTCGCAGTACTTAACCACTACGCCACCAGGGTTTCCCCTATCATGCTACAAGACTATAATTCAAATATTTTGTAAACTTCAAGGACTTTCTTTGAAATGTATTTTTAATGAAAGTATACCATTATTTCTTTTAAAATGCTAGATTTAAAACAACAGAGTAATTAATTTGTTAATTGTTCTCATATGTTCCATACATTAGCCAGGATTTGATCTTTAATGGTCACACACATTACCATTAGATGCTCAGTAGGTGTTCCTCAACTGAGTGAATAAATAACTAAGGTAAAAACCCATAAAACCAAACTCACTGCCGTCTAGTCGATTCTGACTCATAGCGACCCTATAGGACAGAGCAAAACCACCCCATAGGGTTTCCTAGGCTGTAATCTTTACAGGAGAAGATCACCAGGTCTTTTCTCCCACGAAGTCACTAGTGGGTTCAAACTTCTAACGTTTGGGTTAGCAGCCAAGCACTTAACCACTGTGCCACCAAGGCTCCTTAGTAACTAAGGGAGCCACTTCTAAATGAAACTTATAAATGACTACAGCCTTAAAAAAACAACTTAGAAAACTTTGTCATTTATTCAATATTTTTACTTTTCAATTACCTTTCTGATTTTCAACAGGAAAAATTAGATCCTAAATAATTCAAGAAAATAACTTTAACATTATAATTAGAAAACCCACTGCATACATCTACACATTGATTAATATATTATCTTGATTATGTTCCTGTGAAGTTTCATGAATCAGTATAATTCCACAGTGTTGCAGATGCAATTATATTCTTCCTTTGCTAACCTAAAGGGACCCCATCAGGTCGAAGACGCTAACCAGGTCCAGGTGTGGCAGCTTCCCACACGACTAAGGGCCCCCACTCCCAGAATAAACATCTCAAGAGGCAATTTTTTTTTTTCTTTGCAATGTGGAAATTAAAAACTGGATTTTATAGTTACAAAATGAAATAAGAAAAAAAAAAGAGACCTAAAAATAATGGAAGTGGGAGGGAGAAGCCAGTTTGAGGTCAACATGGGTAAATGTTCTCACTCGTTTTAGTAATCCTAATTTTGGAATGTTGTTCTGACTGAATCCATGAACGTCTCCTTCATACATTTCACAGTCCATGAGAATAAAGCTATTTAAGAAGCAGGAAGAGGCTGGCACTGCCAAAGAGCCAGGTGGTTCCACTGTTTGGAAACCATCTGGTCTGGGTTTTCTCTTTGTCAGCACCATCAATACATCAGTAGCAAGAGCTATTATAGGGCTTTTGTGTGTGTTTTGTTTCTTTAAATAAACTCAAACAAACTTCCATGAATGTAAATTCATTATTTCTTTTAATTGTGCTTGCAGAGTATAATGAAACCTATGTCAAGATGAGTTACACTTGAGTACCTACATTCATTCATTACATAACTTCACAGAACCAGTGGCAAAATACTAGAAGTATGTTTACAACTCCAGCATCCTCTCTCGGTCAGGTAACTACTGCCCAACCTAACTCTAGCAAAATGAGGAATTTCCTGCTCAGGTAAAAGTCAAAGCAAAGCTATATATTCAGTGTGGGCTGTAAAGAGAGTCAGATACTGGGAAAGCACAGAGGTATGTGTTATTTAATCAATCGAGCAGAAAAATTTCAGTTTAATTTCATGGCGTTGCAGGTGCAATTATACTCTTCCTTTGCTGACCTAAAGGGCCCCTGTCGGATCTGAAGACACTAACAAGGTCCAGGTGCAGCGCCGCTCCAAGAAACCAGGGTTTCTGGTTTGCATTTCTAACAAGTTCCCAAGCGATGCTAACGCTCCTGGTTAGGGACCAATTCTGAAAAACACTAGTAGGGCAGTGGTTCTCAAAATTTATGATACATAAGAATCACCTGGGGATCTTGGTAAAATGTAGATTCCGATTCAGTTATATCTGGGGTGGAAATGCAAATTCTCAGCAGGGGTTCGAACCAGAATGAACTGGTTCGAAGCCCTGTAAGAAACTTAAACCTAATTAATCAAAGGCTTGAACTACCTCCTTACCCAACAGACAATATAACAAGTCAATGAGAAATACCAAATTGCCTGGTCTACGACACACAGAACAACAAACATACACTGCAAAGCATCAATCTCTTACCTACAAGAAAGGAGCTTACTAAAAATATTCTGTTCTCTGTAATAAACATACATGAACAGACATTGGCATTAATAAACCTTGTCTTCTGAAACCTTAATTTCCTCTTCACTCAAAGTTTCCAGGCCCAGATGTTTTTATCAGAACACTCAAAGTCAAACCTCCCTAAATGCCAGCATTCACCCTCCAAAGGGAGGCCTCCATTTCATTGCCCTTTAGATAGAAGCCACAAGTCACCGTGTCACATTCACTTAAGAAGGGGCAAATTAAAGAGGTTAAAGCACTGACCTAAAGTTAAAAGAGAAAGAAAGTGAGGCTGTGAGAGATTTTACTTTCTTCTCTCAGCAGTTCATCCTCTTCCCCCCTCTTTGCACCAATGTTTGACTTGTCAAAATTCCTTTGCTTCATCTGCACCTGACATCTAAATCATCTGACAGGCACATAACCTTATCAAATTTCTAGTTATAGTACAAATAGAGGTAACAAACCATGTCCGCTGAAATTGTTAACAGCTCATACAAACAGTAGCAAGGCTGTGAGCTGGGGAGGGAGAGCCACTACTCACAACCAGCCGGTGGGCCGGAAGAACCAGGGGAAGAGCCCAAGATAACAGGCTAATTCCACCAAGTCCAACTGGTACTCCAGTTTTCTACCTGAGATTGAATCAATCAAAAGGCCTCGCACCAGAGGTGAGAAAAACTGAGAAATCAGTGGTGTCTTTTTGGTTTTTTTTTTGTTTTGTTTTTTTTGTTCACTTCAGCTAGGTTTAAAACTTAAAAGGACAAATGTAACAAACGCATCAAAATGGCACCTCTACAAGTTCTCTGCGAGCCACAGTTTGCACTAATACATTACGTCAGGTTAGTGATGAAGTACTATTTCCTAATTCAGTAGTGCAATGGAAGGAACAATAAATACATTCCGGTTTTATCTGTAAATCAGGCCAAATCTACCCGCTCATCTCTGTGATTTGCTCAGAAACAAGAAGGAAAATAGTGTTTGCCAAGAAAGAACAAAATATTTTGATGTAATATGTGACAGAAAAAAATCTTAAAACATAATATGAAATATTAATCCTTTTTTAAACTGTTCTTCATTTTTTACTCTAGGCTCTAAAGACTTCCAGAAACACTGTAGAACAAATTAAGGAAATAAATATGAAAAATACATCTAATCGTCGAGGTGATTCCCCAGTTGAAGGACAGACCCAAAATCAGAATTAACTTCATCCAACTATAAATATCCCAGCTTCCCTAACACTCTCCTGCTTTGTTTTTAATACCCATTCCAGAAAAAGCTCACCCAGGATTAAATGCTCTAATCAGAACACCAAGTCTCACGGTTAACTGAGTCTCAACTCTCAAAACTTGGTGAAGTCAGGCCAAAGAGAAATGGCCTATGTTCTGAACTGTATACTTAGTACCACTGTTCTTCAATACAACCCAATTTTCAAAAATTAAAAAGCCAATGGACCAATGAACTAGGCAGGAAACTTTCATCCATGTTTTCCTTTTCTTAGTGGTGAGTAAGTTAAAATAATTTATTAAGTTAAACCAAAAGATATACAATGGAGTAAAATGGAAAATATGTATAAAATTTTAAATTAAGCTGCTCATGGGAGGTTTTCTTAGGCATGGATGCAGCATGGCAGCTATGTGTGGAAGCTGGAGGGGGGTTTGCATCTCAGCTCCAACACATGCTAGTGTTATGTGGAGCAAGCCTCAGTTTCCCCAATCTGAAGAGTCATACAACTGTTGTGAAACTTCAATGAGTTAACTCAGGTAACAAATTCAGCCGAGGGTCTGTCAAACAGGGCTCAGTAAACATTACTACAACTACTATTATTATTAGTATTCAGATACTTGAAGGGAATAAGTATACTATCACCATCACCACCCTCGTATTAAATTTCTGCTGCTATAACAAATTATCACAAACTTAGTAGCTTAAAACAACACAAATTTATTATTTTATAGTTTTGGAGGATAGAAGTCCAACACAGGTCTCAGTGGGCTAAAATCCAGGTGTTGGCAGAGCTGTGTTCCTTCCTTGCTTTTTGCCACCTGTATTCCTTGGCTACTGACCCCCTTCCTCTATCTTCAAAGCGAGCAATAGCAGATCAAGTCCTTTGCATATCATGTCACTCCGACCTTCTCTTCTGTCTCCCTTTTCCCATTTTAAAGCCCCTTGTGATTACACTGGGCCCACTTGAATAATCCTGGATAATCTCCCTATTTTAAAGTTAGCTGATTAGCAACCTTAATTCCATCTGTAACCTTAATTCCCTTTTGCAATAAACCCGAACATGTGACCTAAATATCCACAGGTTCTGGAGATTAGAGTGTGGACATCATAGCGGGGTCATTACTCTGCCTACCACACACACTACACACACACACACACCACACACCACACACACACACACACACACACACACACAAACTGTTTAGGATACTTAGAAAGGTTTGAGAGGCTCTGCACATTGTGACCACCACTTGTCTGTTACCTTTAGTACACTGTAAGTACCCTAAGACTGTGCCTGGCATGTGGTGAGAGCTCAACTGACAATTGTTTTTTTAAAATACACTAAAAGGTCTGCAAATAGAAAGAACAATGTCTACTACTTTACTCATAAGCTTATGTGTGAGTACTTTGTATGCATATACATTCAATAAGAGGTAGCTGTTGTCACATTTATTTTACTGTGATAATGATTCTATCATGTTCTTCCATTAAGAATTGATTTTTTTAACAAGCAAGGATTATAATGTTTAGACTCATTTTATTCTCAGGCATGATTTCTGAAAATTGAGGACAAGTGAGTGGGAAAAAAGAAATGGAGAAAATAAATCAGGTGCATTGGTAAATGTGAAGATATCTGGTATAATTACAGAAGCATCTGATTAATATCCATTACTAAATGATGCATTAAAGATGACTGGTATAGAATGAATTTCCTAAAATACATAATACTATGCTGTGCTGCCTAGTCCATACTAGTTTATTTCATTGAATAATATAGAGGCAATTTTGTTTTTCCTGTTAATTCACCCAATTTTTCCATTTTCATGCAAGGGATAGGAAAGTTAGTTCCTTATTATACCCCAAAATATATTCCACATGAATTATAAAGACTTCAATGTTTGGAAAAAAAACTATTAAAATATTTGAAGAAAGTGTATAAGCTTGAGCTAGGGAAAGCCAAGAAACAAAAAGCAATAAAGTTTTTTTTTAATTTCACTACACCAGAGTTTTAAACTTTTAATGATGAAAGACATCAGAAGCAAAGCTAAAAGATCAATGACAAACTGGCAGAAAATACTTGCACCGTATATACAGATAAAGAATTGATATGCACAATATATAAAAAGACAATCCAATAAAAACAGGAAAAGGCAGGTAATTTACAGAAGAAAAAAATACAAATGACCTATGAATATACAAGAAGATTTTACTAGGAAAAGGTCACCCCAAACAATAATGAGATACTTGATGATATCAAAGATTTGGAAAGATCTGAGGTGAATCTAGTAATCTAACATACTGCTAAGAGTAAAAATTGCTACAGCAACCCGGGAGAGTAATATGGGTACCATCTTTCCCCCAGAAACTCCCCTACATATGCACAAGGAGGTATGTATAGGGACATTCCCTGCAACACAGTAAAAAATTGCAAACAACCTAAATGTCTCAATACATACATTGTGAAATAAACTGGAATATGGTCATATTAAGGAATATTATTCATAAATTCAAAATAAATCATTCTATCTGGATGTCAGAAGAGACTCTAAAACTTTCTTTTGAACGTCAAGTAGCTAAAGCAAAAGGAAGCAATGATGAAGTAAAAGAGCTAAACAGAAGACTTCGAAGGGTGACTCAAGAAGACAAAGTAAAGTATTATAATGGCATGCAAAGACCTGGAGGTAGAAAACCAAAAGGGAAGAACACTCTCAGCATTTCTCAAGCTGAAAGAACTGAAGAAAAAATTCAAGCCTTGAGCTGCAATACTGAAGGATTCTATGGGGAAAATATTAAACAATGCAGGAAGCATTAAAAGAAGATGGAAGGAACAAACCAACTCATAAAAATAAAGACGAAAATCATAAAGTCTCAGCAAAAACAAAACCTACAAAAACAAAAGAAATGAT
>NW_004444011.1:7747813-7767336 GCF_000243295.1 Trichechus manatus latirostris | reverse complement strand
AGGAAAGGTGTGCATCAGGGTTGTATCCTTTCACCATACTTATTCAATCTGTATGCTGAGCAAATAATCCAAGAAGCTGGACTATATGAAGAAGAAAGGGGCATGAGGATTAGAGGAAGACTCATTAACAGCTTGTGATATGCAGATGACATAACCTTACTTGCTGAAAGTGAAGAGGACTTGAAGCACTTACTGATGAAGATCAAAGACTACAGCCTTCAGTATGGATTGTACCTCAACATAAAGAAAACAAAAATCCTCACAACTGGACCAATAAGCAACATCATGATAAACGGAGAAAAACTGAAGTTGTCAAGGATTTCATTTTACTTGGATCCACAAACAACACCCATGGAAGCAGCAGTCAAGAAATCAAATCTGCTGCAAAAGATCTCTTTAAAGTGTTGAAAAGCAAAGATGTCACCCTGAAGACTAAGGTATGCCTGACCCAAGCCATGGTGTTTTCAATCACCTCATATGCATGCAAAAGCTAGACAATGAATAAGGAAGACCGAAGAAGAATTGATGCCTTTGGATTGTGGTGTTGGCAAAGAATATTGAATATACCATGGACTGTCAAAAGAACAAACAAATCTGTCTTGGAAGAATGCTCCTTAGAAGCAAGGGTGGCGAGACTACGTCTCACGTACTTTGGACATGTTATCAGGAAGGATCAGCCCCTGAAGAAGGACATCATGCTTGGTAAAGTAGAGAGCCAGTAAAAAAGAGGATGACCTTCAACAAGATAGACTGACACAGTGGCTGCAACAATGGGCTCAAGCATAATGATTGTCAGGATGGCGCAGGACCAGGCAGTGTTTCATTCTGTTGTATGTAGGGTGGCTATGAGTTGGAACCGACTCAACTGCACCTAAGAACGAACGAACGAACAAACATCCATCCATCCACCCATCCACCCATCCACCCATGCATCCATCCATCTATCTAAAGGAGCCCTGGTGCAGCAGTTAAGTTCTTGGCTGTTAACAAAAAGGTCAGCCGCTCCATGGGAGAAAGATGTGGCAGTCTGCTTCTGTAAAGATTACAGCCTTGGAAACCCTATGGGGCCGTTCTGTCCTGTCCTGTAGGTTCGTTGAGTCGGAATGGACTCCATGGTAACGGGTACGGGTTTTTTTGTTTTATTTTGTTTTGTTTTATCTATCTTTAACTTTATAGCTCTCCAAGACATATTACTAGGTGAAAAAAGCAAGCTGTAGAACTACTCTAGAATATAAAACCTTCTATGTAAAATAATACGTATGTAAAAAATATATAATAAGATTACATATTTTCTATAAGTATATATATATATACACACAAATGCAAAAAAAACATTAAAGTTCTGGAAGTATATACCCTAAAATGGTTAAGAGCAGTTCTCTGAGAGTAGAAAAGAAGCAGAGGGTAGTCAAAAAAGACTTTAGTCTTACCTATAGCATTTTTATTTCTTAACAAGTAATGCATTTATGCTTTACTTGTATAATTTTCAAAAGAAATATAACATAAAAGTATTACTTCAGCAGAATGTCACATTGTTTTAGTCCTTTATTATATGTAGTAAAATTACATCAGGAAACTCTTATCCCATAGATCTAGCTTTATTTTGGCTAACTAAATACAAATATAAATAGTGATATAAAAGTATATCATAGTTTAGGCAAACATAATAAAGTTTAAAATTGAAAAAGCAAATATATTCTTAAAGAGGGACACTATTACAAAAAAAAAAGGACTCACCATGAGGTAAGTTTCTATAGAAACTCCATAAGGCATTTATTAAAATAATTCAATTTAAATTGTTTAACTTGCGAACAAATGTGTAAACTGTAGAATGTAAAGTAATGTACACTGCTGACGCTGATTAAGACCCAAATGGCATCAGTAAACAGGTTAAGTGATACCTCTGTCCAGCTCTGATTATCTCTAAAGCTCAGAAAAGAAAAAAAGTAAATGCTTAAGAGAATCAAAGAGAAACCGAAAGAAAAGTAGTTAGGGAAAAAAGAAGAAAGGGAACACAGGCAGATGCAGAAACTCCTACAGCGCACACAGAGTGTGTCTGTCGAGGACATGTAGAGATAGTGCATGTGGTATCGATAGCGTGGGCAGCAATGCAGAGGACCATCATTACCCAACGGACTTACATTTGGGAGACTGTCAGTCAGGGTCACTATATGAGAGGGAGCCTCTCATACCTCAACAGTTCGGGGCTTGGCAGGGTGGACACCGTCCCAGCATCCACCTGTTCTGTTGTTCCCTTTGTTAGCAACAGTTAGAGTTATTTTCTATATAAGTATCAATACTTTTTGAATCATCTTATAAACTAACCATATTTTAAATTTATCACTTCTTCCTTCTACACCTGTTGCCGTTGAGTCTATTCTGACTCATAGTGACCCGACAGGACAGAGTAGAATTGCCCTATAGGGTTTCCAAGGCTGTAATCTTTTCAGAAGCAGACTTCTACATCTTTCTGCCAAGGAGTAGGAGGTGGGTTCAAACCACCAACCTTTCAGTTAGCAGCTGAAACTTCAACTACTGCACCACCAGGGCTCCTTAAACCCATATTTTTCCAACTCTACAAAGAATTGAGCTCACATTCCATAGAAGCCTTAGAGTTCTCATCCAACTAACTATATTTATTGAAAGTTACCACACTAACGTCCTGTGGGATTCCCTCCACTTTAACACACAGTAATTAGCTGTCTTACTACGTAGGGACAAGCTCAAACCTCGATGTGTCCTGAAGAGTAAAGGCTTGATAGAGAACAAAGTTCAAACAGACATACTGATTGAAGGATAAGTCCGGCTGGAGGGACAGTTAGCCCAAAGCAGCTTAAATACTAATACAGGCAAAACAAAAAACAAAAAAACAAAAGGAAGTGGGCACTTTAATGTTGACTTTACAAACTCAGGAAAATAATTTGTTCTCACTCCCTTCCTAGTATTAAGAGATGAAGTATTCTGTTGCATTTCACTAGAAATCCAACACTACAAAATGATTAGAAGGTGGAAAATAAACAAACAAAAAATGTGTATGTGTGTGTGTGTGCGTATCGAGAAAGAGCATTTATTATTCTTTCATGCCTTCATTTGATAACATCCTTACCAGTACTTTGAATCAGTATGTTCCTGTTTGAACCCCTGTTGAGAATTTGCATTTTTTTTCTGAACATTTTATAGTTGTTTAGGTGAAAGTTTACACAGCAAATTAGTTTACCATTCAAAAATGTATAGACAGCTTACTTCTTGAAATCAGTTGCAAACCCCTGAATGTGTCAGCATTCTCTCCTCCTCCTCCCTGGGTTCCCCATGTTCATTTGCCCAGCTTTCCTGCCCCATCATCCTTCTGCATTTTGCCTTTGGGAAAATACTACCCTTTATGTAGAGCTGACTGTTCTGAGGTGTACATTCATCAATGGTGTTATCGCTCATTTTATAAGCCTGTCTATTGGATGGCTATAATGTGACCTCTGGGAGTGAGTCCAGTTCCAAGTTTGAAGGGTGTCTAAGGGCGATAGTCTCAGGGGTTCTCTATCAGACCAGTAAGTCTGGTCTCATTTATGAGTTTGAATTTTGTTCTACACTGCTCTCCCACTCTGTCCATGACCTACTATTGTGGTCCCAGTCAGAGCCGTCAGTAGTGGTAGCCAAGCACCATCTATTTCTTCTGGTCTCAGGCTAGTGAAGGCCATGGTTCATGTGGTCCATTACTCCTTTGGGCTAATTGCTTCCTTGAGTCTTTGGTTTTCTTCACTCTTCTTTGCTCCAGATGGGAAGAGACCACTTGTATTTTAAGACGGCCACTCGTAAGTTTTCAGGACCCCAGTCATTACTCACCAAAGCAGGATGTAGAACACTGTATGGATTATGACATGCCAATAGACCTAGACGTCCCGAGACTATAGTCTCTAGCCCTTAAGCCCAGTATCTCGTCCTGAGAGGTGTATGGTTATGGCTACGTTTTCATGACTGTGTCCCCTGTGCACACTATTGCATACACGGGTGTATCTGCAGCATGCACACATATATATGCATGTGGGTATATTACCATATGCCCTCCCACTCGTACATTATTTATTACTGTTGTTGCAGAATTGAATATTAGTATTTACTGTTGTTGCCTTTTACTCTTGTGTACCTTTCAGTGTCTTCCTTTACCTTGATCATGTTGTGCTGACTTACTCCACACTGCGTATTATCTTTCCCTTCATCAAAGTTAGTATGCGTCTACTATCTAGTGGTTTTCCCTCCACCCTCCCTCATCCACAGTAATCATCAAAGAATGTTTCTGTCTGTGTGAAAACCTTTTCTGGACCTTTTATAATAGTGGCCTCATACACTATTTGTCATTTGTGATTGACTTATTTGACTCAGCATAATGCCCTCCAGGTTCATCCATGTTGTGAGAAGTTTCATGGATTTGTCATTATTCTTTAACGTTGCATAGTATTCCACTGTGTTATGTATTACAGGTTGTTTACCCATTCATCCGTTTATGGGCACTTATGCTGTTTCCATCTTTTTGCTATTGTAAATAATGCTGCAGTGAACATGGATGTGCATATGTCTATTCGTGTGACAGCTCTTATTTCTCTAGGATTTGTATCTAGGAGTGGGATTGCTGGATTATATGGTATCTCTATTTCTAGCGCTATATTGTTTTCTACAGTGGCTGTACCATTTTACTTTCCCATCAGCAGTGTATGAGAATTCCAATCTCCCCACACCCTCTCCAGTATTTGTTGTTTTCTGTTGTTTTTTTTTTTGATCAGTGCCATCATTACTGGTGTGAGATGGTATCTCACTGTAGTTCTACGTCTACACCATTTATTCCCCCTTTTTGTTCTGAAGTTGCCAGCGTTTACATATTGACATCCCTGGTTACCTGTTTTCGTTTGCTAGCTTTATTATACTTCTGAAATTTCTCAATCTGGGTTGGCATCTGGGTGATGCTGTCATGTGGCTTACTCTCAGGTTGTTGTCTGATGTTGTTGGTTCTCTATCTGAAGGACTCCCTTCAGTATTTCTTGTAAGGATGGTCTGGTTTTTACAAATTCCTTTAATTTCTGTTTATCTGAGAATGTCCTACTTTTGCCATCATATTTGAGAGACAATTTTGTTGGGTATATGATTCTTGGTTGGCAATTCTTTTCTTTCAAGGTTTTATATATGTCATCCCATTGCCTTCTTCCCGGCATGGTTTCTGCCAAGAAATCAAAACTTAGTCTTATTGGAGTCCCTTTGTAGATGATATTTTGTTTTTCCCAAGCTGCTCTTAGAATTCTATCTTTGGACTTGTAAAGTTTGATTATGATTATGTCTTCGTGACTCTTCTTTTGGGGTCTACCTGTATTAGGTTAGTTGAGCTTCTTGGGTGGAAATCTTCTCATATTTTATGATATTAGGCAAGTTTTCTTCCAGCAGATCTTCAAAAATTCTCTCTGCACTTTTTTTTTTCTCCTCCTGTTATGGATTCCAACCACACATAAATTATTCCTCTTCATAGTGTCCCATATAACTCTTAGGCTTTCTTCATTTTTTTTTTCTTCGTTCTTTTTTCTGATTGTTCCTCAAACAATTTGTATCAAGGGATTTGATTCTTTCTTTCATTATTGCAATTCTATTTCTATGTCCTTAGATGGAATTATTGATTTCTGGTATTTTATTGTTAATCTTCTGAATTTCTAGTTGCTGTTTTTGTATGATCTCTAATTGTCTATTTAATTTGTCATTTTGTTCTTGTATTGTTTTCCTGAATTCTTCTAGGGTTTTGTCTGTGTTTTCTTTGATCTCTTTGAGGACCCTTTTGAATTCCTTACTAGGCAGCTCCATTACCATCTCTTCCTCAGGAAAGTTTTCTACCCCTTTATTTTGGTCACTTGATTGAGCCACCTTGTCTTGTCTCTTTATATGATTTGATATTGTCTCTTGTCTCTGAAGCATTAAGGTGTTATTTTATTTACTTATGATTTTTTGTTTTGTTTTGATGTATCAAAACAGGCACTCTTTCTGGTAGGGGAGGGTTATCGTGGTTGGCCAGGGGCTGTGCAGCCACTCTGCTGAGGAAGGGAAGGGGCAATCAGCCAGAAGGCGTGCAGGTGCTCTCTCCGGCAGGGGAAGGGTGGGGCGGGGCAGTTGGCCAGGGGGCGCACAGGTACTCCCTCCAGCAGGGGAGGGGCAGGGCAAATGGCTGGGGATGGGGGGAGAGAAAAGAAAGAAAGGGGGATGGCTTGTCTATTCTCTGTGTTCACCACAGGCCCTACTAGTCAGGTACCGCCACTGGAAAACTGCCCCATCTCTGGGTCCTGATTTCCTCCCTGCTCTGTGTATGTCAGGATCCCTGAAGCTCTCATCCTCTTTCCTGTACTTTCCCTGCTTAGCTCCAGTTCATGTATTCCTCACTTTGCAGTTTCTCTGTTTCCTACTGGGAGTTCTGTGATATTGTCTTCCTATGCTCCTCACCCAGGGTCACTGCTGGCTTTGTCTCAAAATGGCCCCACTGTGCCAGACTAGCTGGTGGGGCACCTCCGCTCCATACCTTTCCCTGTTCACTGCTGTCATTCAGTTTATTTTTCCAGTTTCTAATTCTGTATACTTTCATTTGATGCTCAGGGTTCCAGGGTTGTCATCCATATCTGTTGCACTTGTTTCTCAGGTCTTTGCTGGAGAGGGATGGCACTGTACTTCTGAATAGGCCATCATCTCGAATCCTTCTCAAATTTGCATTTCTAACAAGTTCCCTACTGAGAATTTGCATTCCTGCCCTAGATATACAGAATCAGAATCTACATTTTAACAAGATCCCCAGGTGATTCTTATGTATAACTTCCTCAGAATTTGTTAGAAATGCAAATTCTCAGGAAGGGTTTAAACCAGTTTGAAGCCCTGAGCCTTAGTTTCTTTTGGAAACTCAATTCTCCTTAATACTCTCCAAGGGTGGATAAAGTGCTTTGGAACTGGCCAATCAGAGTAGTGCATTCCCCTATCTCAGTGACTGCTTCAGCCATAGACATAATATCCAATCAGGCCAGAGACACAATGAAACTGTTGGCAGGGCCCTCTTTCCACTGAACTGGCACTTAGGAGGCAGGGTTAAGTTGTGATAGCGATCTTGCCACCACATGAGGTAAGCCAGCCTGAACATGGAGTTGTCACAAGAGATACAGAATTGGGAGAAGAGAAACAGGGCCCTGGTGATATCCTCTGAACCCCTATATGCAGCCCTGCCCTAAAGCCAGTTCCACTCCTGGACTCCTCACTATACCAGTTGCCATTGAGCCTATTCCAACACATGGTAATCCCATGTGTGTCAGAGTAGAACTGTGCTCCATAGGGTTTATAAGACAGCAAAGCCCCTTGCTAATGCTAGTCTGGGTTGAGTTTTCTGGAATTTGCAACAAAAAAGAGTCTTGATACACTCACATACTTTTTTTAGTATACAAAAATATCTAAAAGGATTTTAGAATCTTCCAGATTATTTTCCTCTCAGTATCATACCTTTCATTTGTCAGGCTAAGACTTTAACACAGCTGTTTGTGATCAAAGCTCAATTACCCGTACTAACAAGAGAAAAGTGGTTCAGATAATTCTAAACAGTGGATATTCTAAATCCTGTGCAGATGGTTAAGAAATGCATTGTATACTACAGAAACTCACAAAAACATCAAATGTTGCTCACGACCTGTGGGACAGATGGTATCCCACCCACTTTTTCCGGCTCTCAGGTTTCTTGGGACTCTACTTATCCCACTAAAAGTCTTCGTTAGCATGATAAAAAATAATTTTAAAAAATTTTTAAAATTTATTTGCTGCCCTCCAGTAGGAACTTGTCTAACAGTAAAAGGCAAAAGAAATGTTCACTGAAGCAAAATTGCTGGGGTATCAGGCTTAAATGTGAGGTAGTGCATCCAGGAAAGTATAAATTTTGTCTCTTTTGCCTTTTGTACAACTAGATAAGTCTTGTAAACATATTTATGGTTTCCTTGTGATAATAGGGAACCCTGGTGGGTTTGGTTTTTTTGTGTGTGTCGCAATAAATCCTGCCACCTATGACCAGTGGGACACATGGGCTCCCACCAATCCTGGCACCCAAGAACTCCCTGAGGTTTGTGGGACCCATGTACTCCCAAATAATATTTCTCAAAATTCATATTATCAACCAAAAATTTAAACACACTCCATGACTCAGCATGCTTCCATTAATGAAAAAAATTCAAAGTAGAAAATAATAGGGTCCTGAAAGAGATAAACATTTTTTAACAACTCCTTCCATAGAAGTCCCCTCCCCTATTTACTGCATGTACGTATAACTACTAGCATCAGCTCTCACACTAACACAAAGTATCCATTTCAGTAAGGGTGTCCTATCTTTTCTTTGTAGTAGAAGAACCGTTAAACTTGAGCAAGAATTCAGACTTCCAGATTTGCTTAGATGTAACTACCTAAGCTGTTGTTGATAACAACAATTAAGCAGAGTAAAAATATCATGAAATTATTATTAACAATTTCAAAAGAGACAGTCTACAAAAATGACTGAAAGCGAGATACGCAGCTTAGTTGTATATACCCCTTGTTTCTATATTTCTTTTAAATATTTTTTTCCCACTATGCAAGATTCCTAAGAACCCTAAGAACAAGAATTGTCAAGCCTTCCTTTTACATTTAATCATTTAGTATATAGCAGGTATTCAAAAGCTCTTACTATCCTCGTTTAAGAAAAAAAAAACTTTCCTCCCTCTTTTATGTTTTTTCTGGTCATTTTGATATTTTATTTTTCAATCATAGTTTTGTTGAGAAATGTCCATTGAAGGAAATAATGGATAAGTATCAGATAAATCATCTCTTAAACAAGAATGCCAAGTGTCATGGATTGATTTATGTCCTCCCAAAAATGTGTGTATCAATTTGGCTGGGCCATGATTCCCAGTAATGTGTGATTTTCCTATATTTTGTAAATCTTGCCTCTATGATGTTAATGAGGCAGGATGGGCAGCAGTTGTGTTAGTAAGGCAGGACTCAATTTACAAGATATTGTGTCCTGAGGCAATCTCTTAAGATATAAAAGAGAGAAGTGAGCAGAAAGACATGGGGACCTCATACCATCAAGAAAGCAGTGCCAGGAGCAAAGCGTGTCCTTTGGACCAGGGGTCCCTGCGCCAAGAAGCTCCTAGTTCGGGGGAACATTGATGAGAAGGCCGACAGAGAAAGCCTTTCCCTGGAGCTGATGCCCTGAATCTGGACTTTTAGCCTACTTTACTGTGAAGAAATAAATTTCACTTTGTTAAAGCCATCCACTTGTGATACTTCTGTTCTAGCAGCACTAGATGACTACGACACCAAGTTTTACATGGATTTGAGCAGGCTGACAACAAACTTCATTAAAAATGGATCACAGTAAAACCTCACAACATTAACTAGAATATTTTACCTATAATCTAATTTCAACAAAATAAATTTTAAAAATGCTAAGGCTGCAAGATCCTATCCTGGCATAGGCACAGAGCCCGTATCCTAGTAACAGAGTGGGAGTAAGGCAATGTCGTAAAGGGACCTGGATTCTAAACTCAGAGCTGGGCCTCACACATGGTGTGACCTTAGCAGTCTCTCTGAGAATTAAGTTTCTTCACTTGTAAGGTGATAAAATTAAATTAGATGATCTCTCTATGTCTCTTAGAATGCTAAGGCTTTATGATTCATTCTATAAAAGTACCTAGAGAATTAAACATGAAAGATGGTCTGAACAATTGTCCTAAGGCAGCTTATAAAAACCACCAATAAAAGTAAAATAATTTGTATATTTTTATTCTAATGCAGAAGTATACAAAAAACTGCTAAGGTGGCTTAATTTTGATACATTTTAGAATTACTTTAAAGAATGATCAGTAAAGTAAAGGGGAGTTTTCTGATTAACCTTTGGCTAACAGTAATGTCAAACCTGGCAAAACTTCTCCATCCTTACTCATTCCAGTTCTCTATAGCAATAAACATACTGGTTGTTCTCACATTGCAAACATTTGTACCCAAAAGAGCTATTCCCGAGTATTCACAGGCATCCAGTAATAACAAGCGCAGTCTAATGTGTACCAGAGAGAGAGAAATTACAGGGACAGAACCCAAACCTTGGCCTCATTAATACATTGGCTAGACCAAGTAAGCAACTCAGCCACAAACTAATGAGACATACGTGCTTACCTCTGGTAGGAGAGGCTCCAGAAAAATGCTACACATGATAGGCACAAGGGAAAAAAATACCTAAACACAACAGATACTAAAAAATACTGGTTTCTAACAATTGACTGTAAGTTACAGTTACTTGAGTTCTATTTCAAATGCCTCAGGAGGTGGTATTTAAACTTCTTTTACTGTAATTACTTTTTTCAAGTGAATGAACAACCCCAATTTATCTGTTTTGTAAAGCCATACAGTTTATCGAAAGGTAGAAATATAAAACAGCTCACCTAATAATTAAACTCTAAAACCTACAAAGCGAGTAAAAAGCACTTGCTAATATTGAGGCTTTCCAAGCATACATCCAAAAATCCAAAAGAAAGTTTAGTTTATGGGGACAGAAAATACGGCAATGGATGTTGGTGACGGCTGCACGACATGATTGATACAATTAGTTTCACTGAATTATACAAGTGAAAAATGTTGAATTGGCAAATGTTGTGTTACCTGTACTTTTATAATAAAAAATGAAAGAAGTTTTTAAAAAACCTCTTCAAACTTCCAAAAAGTAAAGATTATATTAAAACAAGTACACAGATAAAGAACACAGAACAAAAATCTAATATCAAACTTGTGTAAGCAAAATTGACTTCAACCATTATTTTAAATTAAATTATCATGATGTTATTTCAACTTCATAACAAAATTATTCATTTCCAAGCCATTTGAACAATGTAGTGTCAGTTTGACAGGGTTTAAGGGACAAAACTAAATACTCTAGTGGAATGGAATGTTATTTATGTTTTTTATATAGAACAAAATAAAATATTGAACTAAAAACTATTACTTCTAGAGAGGAGGTAAACTGCTAAAAATTTTCAGCCTGACACAGGAAGTAGAACATCCTTGTTTCATCATGTTTTGACAATAAGTTTTTACCATAAATAACTCTGAATTCGACTTTTTTAAAGCTAGACAGAGAAAAACCAGAGACATTCTATAAGCCCATGTCATTCTTTTCATTCTACGATTTACAATGAACCCTGGAAACTTTCCTTCCATGCATTCCTGTGCTCTTGTCCATTCTTCCTTACAAAGTAGAAGTTAGCCTTGTTTTTATGCTCTAAAGAAAATGCCCAACATTTCTATAATACCCTCAATCTCCCATGGATCCTGACAACTCCCCATGGGCAAGGTGACCAAGGAAGCAAGGTTCTTGCACCCACAGAAAATGTTTTTCGAAAACTATGTTTTTAAATCAGGGTCTGTGACATTCTAATAAGATTATCCCCATATAAAATACAAGAACATGAATCAATTTTATTACCATGAAATCTCAATCTAAGCTGCTAATTAAAAATCAGACTAACCTCAGCAAAAATTCTCCTTGAGTCCTGCTACTCACTGTGGTTAGAAATGTTCATAAGTAGTGAAAAAACTCTTCCGTTCTATTTGACAAAGAAAAAACAGACAAACAAAAAAAAAAAATAGCACCTCCCAAACACATTCCACAATCTACAAACACTCATCTATGCCAAACACGAAATATTCAGGGTGGAGAGCAGCGCTGAATAAGAAAATACACCCAAGCTATTACTAAAATTATGTTTTTAGAAAAGCATGCCTTCGTATATAAAAGGATTGGAGGGAAAATTAAAATGCTGATGCATTAGATTGTTAGAAGATGAACCTCTGGCTGATTTCAGATTTTATTTCCATTACTGCTAGTATAAAATTATTTATGCAATAAATAAAAAAGTTTAAATACGTGCTTAAGGTAAAGGGTATTATGTTGTATTCTGGGGCCTGGTGGCATTACAAGCATGAAGAATTTTTCTCCTGGGTCCCATGAAGTTGGGGTTAGTGTTCCCATTGCTGCTTCTAGACTTTTATTCTTCTCCCTAGCTCTTCTGGGGTACATGCTGTTGGATTACAAACCCACTGCACCCTGTTGCAGTTATCATGCCAGTCACTTCCCCTCATTTAAGCACTGATTCACTACTTTACTCTCTATATCCACTGTATCGTCATTCCTAGCGATGCAATGTACTCATCATCCTGGCTTCTCGGTCCCTTGACCAAACCTCCTCAAATCATCTGCCCTCCATGCATCTCAGCCTCCCACTACAAGGCAGGTGTCATGCTATATATATATATATATTTACAATTTAAAAAAAAACTATTTCCATACTCTCCTGTCTCTTCAACTTTCCACACCTGCTCCTTCACTCATTGTCAGCTTCTAACTTTGATTTTTATTTCACTGTGAAAATGGGACTACTCAGAAGAGCACTTCATAATTTTCTCACCAAAAATTTTACCAGTCGTTCTGTATGTGTACTCATTACTCTGCATTTTCTCTGATTCAACAGGATGAACTGTCCTGGTTCCTCTCTAAGGCCAGCCCCTCCACTTGTGCACCAGGTCCTATCCCCTCTTGCCTACTCAAGAACTTAGCTCCCAACATTAGTTCCTCTCCCTTCTATCGTTAAATTTTCCTTTCTACTGGTTCATGGTGGTTACCATACAAACATACTACATTGCCTAAAACCCTGTTTTTCTGCTCCCCATTATAACAAAAAGTCCTCAAAGTAGTAATCTATGCTCATAGCTTTTACCTCTCTCCTCCTATGCATTCCAGACACTTGTCCCACTACACCATAGAAAGGAACCCTAGTGGCACACTAGTTAAGTGTCTGGCTGCTAACCGAAAGGTTCGTAGTTCAAACCCACTGAGTGGCTCCGCAGGAGAAAGATCTGACAATCCACTTCTGTAAAGATTACATCCAAAAAAACCCTATGGGAGCAATTCTGCTGTGTCACACGGGGTCACCATGAGTTGAAATCGACTCTACGGCATGTAATACCACCACCACCCTAGAAATCACTCCTGGCAAAGCCATCACTGAACTCCATGTTGCTAAATATATTGTGGAATTCCCAGTCATCAACCTCTCAGAGTTATTTTGACAGAGATAACCTCACCCTTCACCTGCCTAGAATCCCAACACCAAGAAAAGTGCTTAGTACACATTAGGTACTCAATAAATATTTGCCAAATGAATCAATAAATAAGCCTATTTAAATTTAGATTGCTCAGCTGTTTCATGATAACTATTCTTAGTATGAGATTACAATAAATGTCACGGGCATGACTGCTTTCAGAATTTTAGCTGTCGAGGCAGCGCCAAGATGGCGGAGAAGTCAGATGCTTCCGGTGGTCCCTCCTACAACAAAGACCTGAAAAAACAAGTGAATTGATTATATATGAAAATGTAGGAGCCCCGAACATCAAAGGCAAAGTTGAAGAATCGGACTGAGCGGTAAGAGGAGGGAGAGACAGTTCAGAAGCAGCAAGGAGTTACCAGACCTGACCCGGTGGAAGCCGGCTGGCGTGTGCAGTGAAGTGGGCAGTGGCGTTTGGGATGCATTTTCCACGACAGGAGAGACTGAGCAGCGGAGAGTATGCTCAGGCTTCCAGAGCCAGTGAAAAGCGGCGCTCAATTGGTAAAAGGTAAGCATATGTGTTTTACCTACCATACAGGTCAAAAAACACCCCATTTGGGAAGAACTTCTTTCCCATTTACCTGCTCCCTCAACACTCTGCACCAGGTCCCAGGCTGGCTACAGCAATTGCCACATCACCTGGGCCCAGAAGTGGGACCCATCACATGCCCTGAGCCATTCTCCTGACATTGGAGAGGGAACAAATAAACAAACAAGGAAGAATAATTTGCCAGCTCCCCTAAGCCAGGAACTCAGGGCAGGCACAATTCCTTTGCCTAGGCACAGGCATAAGAGGCCCACCAACTCTGAATGCCTTTCACTCCTACACAGACCTGTGTAGGCCCATTTCAACAGCGTAGGCCCTCATTAACACAGCACAACAGGATATAAACCTAAAGCCTAACTTCACTGTACCAGCTATATGGTGGAGTAGCAGGATCGTGACAGTTGATACCACTCTGCTCATTAAGCAAGGTCCTCACCTACCCACATCAGGGGCCTGAGGACACGTGGCTCCACCCATGCCACCTAGACACCTGTGACAGGAATCTAAGAATAAGTGGTGCCTCCCAGTCTTTACAGCCAACAGCACTGGGTGCCCAAGTCTGGCTGGAAAACACACCCACCTATGCACTTTAGGGAACAGGGACATGCTTTCCTCTCAGACACTCAGGGGCAGCTGTCAGCCCCCTGCCTTCCTCAGTACTTGAGATACTTGTACCTACACAAATCACCCCTGCTAATCTAGGACTGTAGGTGAGAGCCTGCACCACACACTTGGTTACCAACTATCTAGACACCTGAGGTGAATCCATACAAGAAAAGTAAATGGACTCCTGGGCTAACATACCCAGTAACAGATCTAACCACCTGTTGACAGGATGTTAGAGCTTCAAAGGTGTCAATAATCAAACTAGCTCACAAAAGCAGCCTATTTGGATATATCAAAACAACACAGAACAAGAAGCTAGGACACAGTAAGCAAACATAAAACAAATACAAATAATAACTTATTGATGGCTCAGGGACAACAGTCAATATCAAATCACATAAAGAGGCAGACCATGATGGCTTCAGCAAGCTCCCAAAACAATCAAGAAATTTTCTGGAAGAAGAAAACTTCTTGGAATTACCACATGTAGAATATAAAAGATTAATATACAGAACTCTTCAAGAGATCAGTAAAATGCAGAACAAGTGAAGGAACACACAGACAAAGCAATACAGGAACTTAAGAACATTATACAAGAGCATAATGACAATTTTAACGGGCTGCAAGAATACACAGAGAGACAACAAACAGAAATCCAGAAAATTAACAATAAAATTTCAGAATTAGACAACTCAATAGAAAGTCATAGGAGCAGAATTGAGGCAATGGAAGTCAGAATTAGTGAGAGTGAACATAAAGCACTTGACATCAACTTATTTGAGGAAAAATCAGATAAAAGAATTATAAAAAATGAAGAAACCCTAAGAATTATGTGGGACTCTATCAAGAGGAATAACCTACAAGTGACTGGAGTACCAGAACAGGGGCGGATAGCAGAAAATACAAAGAGAATTGTTGAAGATTTGTTGGGAGAAAACTTCCCTGATATTATAAATGATGGGAAGACATCTATCCAAGATGCTCATTGAGCCCCACACAAGGTAGATCCCAAAAGAAAGTCACCAAGACATATTATAATCAAACTTGCCAAAACCAAAGATAAAGAGAGAATTGTAAGAATGGCTAGAGATAAACAAAATGTCATCTACAAAGGAGAGTCAATAAGACTAAGCTCAGACTACTGAGCACAAATCGTGCAGGCAAGAAGGCAATGGGATGACATATATAAAGCTTTGAAGGAAAAAAAAATTGCCAGCCAAGCATTATACATCCAGCAAAACTGTCTCGCAAATATGATGGCTAAATTAGGACATTTCCAGATAAACAGAAGTTTAGGGAATTTGTGAAAACCAAACCAAATTTCAAGAAATACTAATGGGAGTCCTCCGGTTACAAAATAAAAAAGAGGGACTAAAAAATGTAGTCATAGATCTTTCATACAGAGAGGAAGACAAGGCGATACAAAGAAATAAAAGAGTGGCTTAAACTTAGAAAAACAAGGGTAAATATTAAGGTAACCACAAAGGAAACTAACAATACACATTAAAATAAAAAAGAAGAAAAAAATCAAGACTCAGCAAATACAAAATCAACAACAATGAAAAAGATGAAAAGAAAAATACATAAAGAAAAATGACTCAGCACAGAAAATTAAGTGGAACAAACAACCTGTCAACAACAGGAAAAAAAAAAAAAAGACATCAAAATGACAGCACTAAACTCATACCTATCAATAATCATGCTGAATGTAAATGGACTAAATGCACCAATAAAGACAGAGAGTGGCAGAATGGATTAAAAAACATGATCCATCTATATGTTGCCTATAAGAGACACACCTTAGACTTAAAGACATAAGCAAACTAAAACTCAAAGGATGGAAACAAATACATCAAGCAAACAACAATCAAAAAAGAGCAGGAGTGGCAGTATTATTCTCTGACAAAATAGACTTTCAAGTAAAATCCACCACAAAGGATAAGGAAGGATGCTATATAATGATTAAAAGGTCAATACATCAGGAGGACAAAACCATAGTAAATATTTACGCACAATGACAGGGCTTCAATATACATAAAACAAACTCTAACAGCATTGAAAACAGAGATAGATGGCTCCACAATAATAGTAGGAGACTTCAACACACCACTTTCGGTGAAGAACAGAACATCATGAAACAACCTCAGTAAAGGCATGGCAAATCTAAATGCTGCAATCAACCAAGCTGACCTCATGGACACTCCACCTAACTGCAGACTAGTATACTTTCTTCTCCAATGCATATGGAACATTCTCCAGAAGAGACCACATATTAGGCCATACAGCAAGCCTTAACAGAATCCAAAGCATCGAAATATTACAAAGCATCTTTTCTAACCATAAAACCATGAAAGTAGAAATCAATAACAGAAAAAGCAAGGGAAAAAAAATCAAACACATGGAAACTGAACAACACCTTGCTCAAAAACTACTGGGTTATAGACGAAATTAATGATGGAATAAAGACATTCATAGAATCAAATGAGAACAAAAACACATACTACCAGAACCTTTGGGATATAGCAAAAGCAGTGCTCAGAGGTCAATCTATAGAAATAAATGCACACATCCAAAAAGAAGAAAGGGCCAAAATCAAAACATTAACCCTACAACTGGAACAAGCAGAAAAAGAGCAGCAAAGGAGCCTTCAGGCAAAAGAAGAAAGCAAATTAATAAAACTCAGAGCAGAATTAAATGAAATAGAGAATAGAAAACCAACGGAAAGAGTTAACAAGACCAAAAGCTGGTTTTTTGAAAAGATCAACAAAATTAATAAACCACTGGCCAAACTGACAAAAGTAAAACAAGAAAGGAAGCAAATAACCCAAATAAGCAATGAGATGGGTAGTATCACAACAGACCCAATTCAAATTAAAAGAATCACAACAGAATACTATGAAAAACTGTACTCTAACAAATTTGAAAACCTAGAGGAAATGGAAATATTTCAGAAACACATTACCTACCTAAACTAACACAAACAGAGGTAGAACAACTAAATTAACCTCTAACAAAAGAAGAGATTGAAGAGGTAATTAAAACACTCCCAACAAAAAAAAAAGCCCTGGCCCTGACAGTTTCACTGGAGAATTCTACCAAACTTTCAGAGGAGAGTTAACACCACTACTACCTAAAGGTATTTCAGGGCATAGAAAAGGATGGAATACTCTCAAACTCATTCTTTGAAGCAAGCATAACCCTGATACCAAAACAAGGTAAAGACACTATAAAAAAAGAAAATTACAGAGCAATATCCCTCATGAACACAGATGCAAAAATCCTCAATAAAATTCTAGCCAAAATAATTCAACAACATATTAAAAAAATAATTCACCATGACCACGTGGGATTCATACCAGGTATGCAGAAATGGCTCAACATTAGAAAAACAATCAATGTAATCCATCACATAAATAAAACAAAAGACAAGAACCACATGATATTATCAACTGATGGAGAAAAGGCATTTGACAAAGTCCAACCCCATTCATGATTAAAAAAAACTCTCAGCAAAACAGGAATAGAAGGAAAATTCCTCAATATAATTAAGGGCATTTATACAAAGCCAACAACCAACATCATCCTAAATGGAGAGAGTCTGAAAGTGTTCTCCTTGAGAACGGGAACCAGACAAGGATGCCCTTTATCACTATTCTTATTCAACACTGTGCTGGAGGTCCTAGCCAGAGCAATTAGGCTAGAAAAAGAAATAAAGGGCACCCAAGCTGGTAGAGAAGAAGTAAAAGTATCTCAGTTTGCAGACAATATAATCTTATACAAAGAAAACCCCAAAGAATCAACAAGAAAACTATTGGAACTAACAGAAGATTTCAGCAAAGTATCAGAATACAAGATAAACACACACAAAAAAATCAGTTGGATTCCTATACACCAACAAAGAGAACTTTGAAGAGGAAATCACCAAATCAATACCATTTACAATAGCCCCCAAAGAAGATAAAATACTTAGGAATAAATCTAACTAGAGACATGAAAGACCTATACGAAGAAAACTACAAGGCACTATTGGAAGAAACTTAGATAAATGGAAAAACATACCTTGCTCATGGATAGGAAGACTCAACACTGTGAAAATGTCTATTCTCCCCAAAGCGATCTACAGATACAATGCAATCCCGACCCAAATTCCAAAAGGCATTTTTTAATGAGATGGAGAAACAAATCACCAACTTCATATGGAAAAAGAAGAGGCCCCGGATAAGTAAAGCATTACTCAAGAAGAAGAACAAAGTAGGAGGCCTCACAGTATCTGATTTTAGAACCTATTACACACACCGCCATGGTAGCAAAAACAGACTGGTACTGGTACAACAACAGATACATAGACCAATGGAACAGAACTGAGAATCCAGATGGAAATTCATGCACCTATAAGCAGCTGATTATTTGACAAAGGCCCTAAGTCCATTAATTGAGGAAAAGACCGTCTCTTCAACAAACGGTGCTGGCATAACTGGATATCCATCTGCAAAAAAATGAAACAAGACCCATACCCCACACCATGCACAAAAACTAACTCAAAATGGATCAAAGACCTAAATATAAATTTGAAAACGATAAAGACCATGGAAGAAAAAACAGGGACAATACTAGGAACCCCAATACATGGCATAAACAGAATACAAAACATTACTAACAATACACAAACACCAGAAGAGAAACTAGATAACTGGGAGCTTCTAAAAATCAAACACTTATGCTCAACGAAAGACTTCACCAAAAGAGTCAAAAGACAACCTACAGACTCGGAAAAAATTTTTGGCTACAACAAATCAGATCAGCATCTAATCTCTACAATGTACAAGGTACTGCAAAACCTCAACAACAAAAAGATGAATAACCCATTTAAAAATGGGCAAAGGATATGAACAGGCACTTCACCAAAGAAGATATTCAGGTGGCTAACAGATACATGAGGAAATTTTCAGGATCATCAGCCATTAGAGAAATGCAAATCGAAACTACAGTGAGATGCCATCTCACCCCCACAAGGCTAGCATTAATCCAAAAAACACAAAATAATAAATGTTGGAGAGTTTGTGGAGAGACTGGAACACTTATACACTGTTGGTGGGAATGTAAAATGGTACAACCACTTTGGAGAGGTTGTGGAGAGACTGGAACACTTACATACTGTTGGTGGGAATGTAAAATGGTACAACCACTTTGGAAATCG
>NW_004444011.1:7724607-7747713 GCF_000243295.1 Trichechus manatus latirostris | reverse complement strand
CCCATGTTCATTGCAGCACCGTTCACAATAGCAAAAAGATGGAAACAACCTAGGTGCCCATCAGTGGACCAGCGGATAAACAAACTGTGGTATATTCACCCAACAGAATACTACACAATATTAAAGAACAACGATGAAGCCATGAAACATAACATGGAAGAATCTGGAAGGCATTATGCTGACTGAACTAAGTCAGTCACAAAAGGACAAATATTGTTTAAGGCCAGTATTATAAGAAGTCAAGAAAAGATTTAAACACAGAAGAAAACATTCTTTGATGGTTACTAGGGTGGGGAGGGAGGGAGAGGGGAATTCACCAACTAGATAGTAGATAATAATTACCTTAAGTGAATGAAGGACAACACACGATACAGGAGAAGTCGGCACAACTGAATAAACCAAAAACTAGGAAGTTTCCCAAATACAATGAAACACTTCAAGGGACAGAGTAGCAGGGGCAGGGGTCTCAGGACCATGGTTTCAGGGGAAACCTAAGCCAATTGGCATAACAAAGTTTATTAAGAAAATATTCTGCATCCTATTTTGGTGAGTGACGTCTGGGGTCTTAAAAGCTCTCAAGCAGCCATCTAAGATGCATCAATTGGTCCCAACCCACCTGGAATAAAGGAGAATGAAGAACACCAAAGACACAAGAAAAATATTAGCCCAAGAGACAGAAAGGACCACATAAACCAGTGACTCCATCAGCCTGAGATCAGAAGAACTGTATGGTACCTGGCTACTACCAATGACCGCCCTGACAGGGAACACAACAGAGAGTCCCTGACAGAGAAGGAGAAAAGTGGGGTGCCAAACTCAAATTCTAGTAAAAAGACCAGACTTAATGGTCTGAGACTGGAGGGACACTGGAAGACATGGCCCCCAGACTCTTTGTTAGTCCAGAACTGAAACCATTCCCGAAGCCAACTCTTCAGACAAAGATTAGACTGGACTATGGGACATAAAATGATACTTGTGAAGAAAGAGTGCTTCTTAGCTCAAGTAAATACATGAGACTAAATGGGCAGCTCCTGTCTGGAGACGAGATGAGATGGCAAAAAGGGACAGGAGCTGTCTGAACGGACATGGGAAATTCAAGGTGGAAAGGAGGAGTGGGCTGTCACATTATAGGGAGACCAGCTAGTGTCACATAGCAATGTGTGCATAAATTTTTGTATGAAAAACTGACTTGAACTGTAAACTTTCACTTATAGCACAATAAAAAAAATACACACACACTCATAAAGGAAAACAAGAATTTTAGCTGCCAAAACGTAGTTTAATCATTTATTTAAACAAGTCCGTTTTCTAACGTAGTGCCTTTAATGGAGCCTGGGTGACACCGTGGTGAAGAGCTCGGCTGCTAACCAAAAGGTCGGCAGTTCAAATCCACCAACCACTCCTTGGAAACCCTACAGGACAGTTCTATCTGTCCGATAGGGTCGCTATGAGTCGGAATTGACTCAATGGCAACGGGTTTGGTTTTTCTGGTTTTTTAGTGCCTTTAATACAAATGGACAGATTTGTGACCTAGGGAGCTATGTGCTCGTCTCTAGGGGCAGCCAAAATCTCAAAACCATTATTTTCCCTAATTTACCTAGTTTAAAAACATATTTAATCGCTAGGTGGTGCAAACGATTTGCACGACTGCTAACATAAAGGTTGGCAGTTCGAACCCACCCAGCTGTACTGTGGAAGAAAAGGCCTGGTGATCTGCTTCCATTAAGATTACAGGCTTTCATTTTTAAAAAACCCTATGGAAATCACAGCCTTCTGTTCTTCCGTTAAGAAAACCCTATGGAAACCCTGAGCCGAAACTGTACCCTGAGATCACCTTTTAGTGAAATAGTAGAGGGGCACACAAAATAAGGGATATTACCCATAAGAATAGTGCTCTACTAAAAATCCATCTGTATGAGACAAAAAAAGTCAATGTTTACTCTAAAGCAAAGATGATAAGATAAGGGGCAGGGGAACTATGGTACTGGAAATGAAACAACCAGAACACAATTAAAGAGAACACTGACACATTGTGAATAATGTAACTAAGGTCACTGAAGAATTTGTGTGGAAACTGTCAAACAGGAATCTAACTTGCTGTGTAAAATTTCACTACAAACACAATAAAATATTACTAAAAAAGAAAGAAAAGAAAATCTCATGGAGTAGTTCTACTCTGTAACACTTGGGGTCACCATGAGTTGGAATCAACTCAATGGCAACTAAAAACAACAAAACCATTTTTGTTACAGGAAAGGATTTCCAGGATGATTACTCGAAACATGTTTTAGTCTTCATTAAAAACAGTATGCGAAGAACCAAATAAATGGAGTAATATACCACCTTCATGGACTGGAAAACTCTAATAAATATGTCAATTCTTCCTCTAATTAATATACGGGTTTGATGTAACCACAATCAAAATTCCACCAGATTACTTTCAGAATTTGACTATGTATACAAAAGGACCAAGAACCAAAAGTAGCCATACATTACTGAAGTATGAGAAGATGGGGGAAGAGGGGACTACTTGTCCTTTCAGACAGCAAGAATGTTATAAAGCCATAGTACAGTACCAGCAGAGGGACAGATAAAACTGATCAGTGTAACAAAACAGAAAGCCCAGCAACTGAACTGCACTTATATAGACAACTGACTTATGACTGCTGTATCTGACCTAATCGCTTTCCATGGAGGGTCATCCACTCAATGAACATCAATCAACCTTTTGGAGCAAGGGTCCTTAACCTGAGGTCTGTGGAGTATGGAGGAGGGTCTGTGGATAGACTTCAGAGAGTGTGAATTTAGATGGCAAAAAAAGATATCTTTCACTTTACTAACTTCTAACTGAAAATTAGTCTTTCCATCAATTGTTAGTGAAGCATTAGCAGACTCTTCAACTTTAACATTGATACATATCAGATATTTTCATTTCACATTACAATTGCTGCAGATATTTTAAAATATAATTTATAATCATGACCTTGAAATTACACTATTTAACATCTTAATAAAGAAGCCACACATTATTGTATTACAAATTGATTTTTAATATTTCAATATAATTTATTTCCTTGTGATTCACTCTGCTTTATTTTGTACAATTAAGAACATTTTTCTAGGGAAGAGCCCATAAGCTTCACCAAACTGCCGAAGGAGTCCATAGCACACAAAAGGTTAAAAGTCCTTGTTTTAGAATAAAACAATACTTACCTTCAGGCCAAAGAAATCTCAAAGTACTGACACAATGTAGATAAGGAATTTGTGCAAACTGAAATTACTCATCAAAGCCAGTTTAGCCTAGCATGATGACAATTTTATTTCTGACTGACCCCTAGTATGACACAGTCACTAATCTCTGGTCAGAGACAATACTTGCCACTTTTTACTATATCCACTACGTAATCCCTTGGTTTCAGATCATTCATCTCCTCTCTGGTTTTCTAATTACCAATCTGACTGCTCCATCCTCCCCAGATTCTGCTCAGCTCCTCCTAACAGCTTTCCTGTCTCCTTCTCCCCATCCCCCCTCCCTGCTCGTCTATTCAGTCCACACATCTGGGCTCTAGTTTGCATGTCCAAAGCATACTGTCCATCAATCAAGCTCTGCTCCATACAACAAATTAGCATCCCTAACGCAAGCTCTTACATCTGACAGCTTTTCTCTACAGGGAAACAGGGGCTGTAATTTAATATACAAAACGTATAGAGGGGCATGGGATATTTCCTCACAGATTCATCTAACAATTTTCTCTGCAGCAAATGAAATGTTCTGGACTTCATTCATATTACCTAAATGGGGAATTGGGTCTCTGACTTAATGAAGAGTTTATAGAGTAGATTTTTAAAGGTAGATGTATGACTTTCAAGCCCTAAAGGAAATCAAATAAGGCTACCTGTTTGATGAAAAAGAAGAATGTTGAATGAAGTAGAATTGTATATAAATAGTTCTACAGCTTGTGAATTTTTATAACTTAGTGTTATAAACACTGCCATATTGTGAGACTGATAAGTCAACTGAGTTATATTCATTAACACAATTTTTGAAAAAATGGAATCTAAACCAATGAGATTTTGAAATAAAAGAAAAAATAATTTTACTTGATATTTGTTTTTTCGGGATATTTTGAATAAAGTGCCCAGTTGACAATTGCAAGCCTACAAAACCACAGGGTCTGCTGGATTTTTTAATTTGTTTTAGACTAATGCTCATTTTTTAAAATAAGTAATTGAAGAAATCATCTTCACTTTCACTTTTTAAAAATTACTATACTAATTAATAGTAGTAGAGATTGATTTTAAAATAAATATTAAGGATTTATTTGGACATGTTTCCTGCTTTGTGACCTAGTATCTTTTGAACACCTTAAGTTTTGGCAATTTTCTACACTTTAAGCCTTGCTTCCCCAAGGCAGAAGTTATAAATTCACCTTCTTAGCCTCCCTTGCAGCTAGGGGATAGGCACGTGACCTAGGCACTGCCAATTGGATATACCCATGTTGTTGTTAGCTGCCATCAAGTCCCAACTCATAGAGACCCCATGTACACAAAATGGAACAAAATAACACCCAGTCCTGTGCCATCCCCATGATCAGTTTGCAGATTGGGCCGCTGATATACGTAAGGATTTCACTGGCAGATTTTGGGAAGTAAATCATCAGGCCTTTTTTCCTAGTGCATTTTAGTCTGGAAGCACCACTGAAACCTGTTCAGCATCGTAGCAACATGCAAGTCTCCACTGACAGACAGGTGGTGGTGCATGAGGTGCACTGGCTGGGACTGGGCCTCCCACATGAAGGTGAGAATTCTACCACTGAACCACCAATGCCTCAGATGTACCAATAAGAGTCTCTGATTCAGAGGGCAACATGAGGAAGCAGGCACCATGCAGAAATCTTTTTCTGATAAGGGTGATGGCAAAGGTTCTTGGGCTTAGGGGTAGCAGGGGCACCAGTGGCAGAGGTCCCAGGGCCCAGTTGCCCATTAGAGCAGCAGGAGCCATGAACTTCCATCAGCGGACTGAATAGGGTCCTTGCTGAAGCAATCTCAGAGAACTGTCCCTGGATACACAGTCTTCAGACCTAACTCTCCAGTCCGCATCTTGAGCTACCTAATATCCTCTACTAAATTTATTTTCTCCCTAAACTAACTACAGTGAGATATATTATTTACAACTATAAACTCTTCTACAGGATTTTACAAAATCATTTAAATTTTCTTTTTAGAATAATCAAGAAAGCATATAAAAAGTTGTAAAATATATAAAATTCCCTCAAAAATTATTAAGCAGGGGTATCTGATTATATTAATATTTAAGAAGATATATTCATTCAATCTCTGGTCATGAAGTTTCTGGCAGCAAAGGACATCACTGCATTGCAGCCAAAGGGTACCTCTCAATTCTGAACAACATTGATTTCTTGATAGGGTGGGAACAAGGATCTGAACACAAAAGGAGCTGATGAACCCAAAAAAATTCTTACAAGAGCAGGGTTTGTTTATTTGGTTTTGTTTTGTTTTAGTATTCACATGTATTAGCTATTTCCATAGTTATGCCTTGTAACAAACTACCGCAAAACCCAGTGGCTTACAATAAGCATTTCTTTTTCTTGCTCATGGGTCTGCAAGTCAGCCTGCCTGTCACAGTCTGCCTCAGGCTCTTTCAGCTGGCCTGGGCTCCCAGTTTCCAGTTGGATTCACTTCTGCTCCACATGTCCCCACAGTCCTGTTAGACCAAGAGCTGCCCAGCACATGTTCTTCTCACTGTGGATGGCAGAAGCACCAGAGGACAACCCAAACCACAGAAGCACATCTAAGATTCTGCTGGTATCACATCTTCTAAAAGTCCATTAAACAGTGGGAGCCACATTGCCAAGCCCAACACCAATAGGGTAGTAGTATCTCTTCTAAAAGAAGGTCCTACAGAGTGACATGGCAAAAGGTATGGACATACAATTGTAAATGGGGAAAAACACTGCAATGAACCACAGAAAGTGTCCACTCTCTACTCTAGGATGTTGTTGTTAGATGTCGTTGAGTCAATTCCAACTCATAGCAACCCCAAGTGACAGTATAGAACCGTCCCATAGGGTTTTCCTGGTTGTAATAATTACAGAAGCAGATTTCCAGGTCTTTCTCCCGCGGAGCCGCTGGGTGAGTTTGAACCACCATCCTTTCAGTTAGCAGCCCAACACTTAACCATTGTGCCACGAAGGCTCCTTTACTCTAGGGTACTGCTACACTAATCAACTCTCTAGAGAGTAAAATACATTGAATTATCATGATTTAACAGGCTTCGGCCACATATCAGTCACTCCACCCATCCTCACCTTAGCCAGTGGTGCCATATAAAGATTGGACCAGCACAATGTCAAACTAAACAACTGCAAACATCTCACAACAGAACTGTCTCACAGCGAACACAATAAATATTACATATCTCCACATGCAAAACCTCAGAATGCAAACTGATTCTTCCTATCCAGTAATTTAAACTGCCTTTCAGTCTAGCCATCTAAATCATGTTTTCTCACATTCTGAATTGCCCTGACCTAAATGGAATACACCTTGTCACTGAGTCATTTATTTGATGTCATACGTAATTGCTCTCTTTAGTCCCTCCATGGGTAGTCAATTTATCACACAAAATGTATTTGAACTTGAAAGTGACTCCATGTAAGAGAAGCTAGAGGCAAAGTGCAGCTAAGGCATCTCCGGGGGATCTTTCAATGACTTTAATCTATGGGATCTAAAAAGAGTAACTGCATCTACAATATACATTAATCCAAGCCCCAAAAATCACTGCAGTAATTGATGAATAGGAAAATGATCCACATGTAACTAATTCAATGTCTTTTTCCTTCCCCTTCAAAATTCAAACCAAAAGATAATTTGTTTTATTGGCCATAATCTAAGAAGCCAACAGTTATATTGTTATACAAAGTTACCTCATAAAAGTAATTAGCAAGTGGTGCTGCACTTACAAAGATCTCTCCTGGTCACCAACCATAGACACACACATCTTGGGTTGGAGAAGCTGTTGAGAGCATTGGGAACCCCTTATTCTTTGAAGCAAAGGCTGAAAGTCAGGATAAGAAAATGCTAAAGGAAAATATTCTTGACAACAAATGGTTATTCCCCCTCTGAAAAATACATAGCACCTCTGAGTAACTGAGCACCGGACTGACAGAGCCTGGAGTGCAGACATCATAAAAAATTATGTTTACAGTCCCTGGGGGTGGGGACAGCAAGCGCTCAGCTGCCTTCTTGGGAAGGAAACATATTAGTAATTACATGAAGTGTGAAGGTAGCTGCTTGGCCACCCGGCCAGTGAAACAAAAGGCACAGGACAGTCGCTGTCATTTTTGTACAAAATTAAAGCTGTCACATAAAAGAAAAAAGGGTCCCTGAGCTTGAGCAAGGCCTGAAAAGTAAAGATTCTCCAGTTCAGTGCAATTATGAGGGGATTCGCCACCACATGGCACACTGAGGAATACCAATGAGCAGTGCTATGGTAACCAAGGAGACATATATATCAGGATGATAAATAGGAAGATGTTGGTGAAATGAAATGAACTCCCAACTTTACTGTTCTGTATTTTTATAAGCTGTTGCTAATAACCCCTCGACAACAAAATATCCTTGATTTTTTTTTTTTTATTTCCAAAACTTACTTGTATGATTTATTCTCGAGCAGTTTTCACACATTCTAAAGCTGATGCAGCCGTTTCAGAGCTCTCTCTGCAAATGCTGCTCGGTTTGAAAATAATTATTTCTGAGTGGATAAGGCTAGCTATGAGCTAGATGCTGTGAACAGCAATTCTTACTGCTATCTCCACCAACTTAACTCTTTGTGGTACTAATTCTTTTTCCTTTACAGTTTATACGGGAAAAAAAGCACACTTCCATTTTTAATCTTTAAAAGGGAACACTGCCCCTTCTACGGCCAGCTTCCTTTATACAACTAATCTCTGCCAGCAAGGTCCTGAGAAGAGCTCCTTCCAGCTCATCAGTCAACTAATACTAACAAGCCATTCTTGGGTCATTCACACTCATCATGAACTAGGAAAATCTGAGACTTCTAGAAGCCTCTTGAGTACCCCTGGTGTGCAATGGTTAAGCACTTGGCTGCGAACCAAAAGGCTGGTGGTTCGAACCCACCAGCCACTCCAGGAGAAAGATCTGGCAGTCTGCTTCCATAAAGATTAAAGCCTCAGAAACCCTACAGGGCAGTTCTACTCTGTCCTCTAGGGTTGCTATGAGTTGGAATCGACCTGACAGCACACAACAGATGCCTCTTAGTAGAATGGATGCAGATTCAGTTAGTATTACCACTGTGCATTCTCATGGCCCAGAAACTTCAGGATTATTTGGAAACATCCAGGCTATTAAAGATATTTCCTTCCAAAGCAGTCTACCTATTTTACATAAAATATACCAAAACTGCTATGTCTTCTCACAAAACAGATTTGCCATTCTGCACGTCTTATAGCACAAATATAGACTTTGGATTGATTTGTTCTTCATAACAGTCTGATTTTAAATCTTGTTCTCAGTTTTAACTATTTAATACATGAGGAAAAACTAGTGTACTTTAATCATACTTATAATACCTTATGTTTTGTCAAAGGAGCTCTGGTGCTAAACCAAAAGGACAGCAATTAGAACCCATGGACCGCTCCATGGGAGAAAGACCTGGTAATCTGCTCCCATAAAGATTACAGCCTAGAAACCCTATGAGACAGTTCTACTCTGTCCTTTAGGGTCACTATGAGTCAGAATTGACATGATGGCACCTAACAACAATAACAACAGTGATATGTCAACGGTTTCTGTGTATTCAAAAGTAACTTGTTTTTCTTTTATTTCTTTTACTACTTCCTTAAAATTCCACAAATTCAACCACTCACTGAAAATTAAGTAATCAAAACTCATTGCCATCGAGTCGATTTCAACTCATAGCAACCCTACAAAACAGAGCAGAACTGCCCCATAGGGTTTCCAAGAAGCAGCTGGTGGATTCAAACTGCCAACCTTTTGGTTAGCAGCCAAGTTCTAATAAGCAATACCTTTTTTCCCCTTTTTTGTTTTTTATTATTAGAAGTAATAGCACAAAAAACACATAAATATGCCCTATCATGTCCTTATAATCTAGTCCTTGCCTAGTTCTCCTGCTTCATTTTAAACCACTCTTCCCTCAAGTCTGTGAGGTGCTACATTGGACTTCCAGCTCTTTAGACACACATTATCTCATGTGAGTCTCACAATACCCATGTGATGGTATTGTAATCAAAGTTTGCAGATGAGGAAATGGACTCAAAAATTAAAATACTTCCCAAAGCCACAGAATGAGTAGGTAACTGTCCATATTTTAACCCAGATTGAATCCATGTTCTTTTCACTCTATTGTAAAGGTTCTCCCATATCAAGTCTAGGAGACTGCTTTACCTAAGACTTGAGGCATGCTGACAAAGTTTTGGAATATTATTTACAGAATGCTTGCTTGCTCACAATCTTCATTCCACTTCCCCAAAATAAAGATAACAGTTGTTATTTTCAACACTGATCAGTATCACTCTGTGGACAGTGAAGTGAAAATACATAGTATCTTGGAAACAGTGACTGTAGTTATCATTTGTTGGGTGCCTGTACTAGGCCTGCTTCCTCGCTACGTTATCACCAACCTCACAATAACCTTTAGAGAGAGACACAATCTCCATTTTAAAATGAAAAAAATGAGACTTTAAGGAATTTGTCCAAGGACACATAGTATTAAGTCGTGAAGACAAATTGAAATGCAAGTTTAACTCGATCCAAAACCCTCCTTCTTTCCTTCACATTCCACTGGCTCTAAGGGGGTTAGACTGCTTAATGGTTAGCTTTACTAGCTAAGCTACTGAACTAAGTCACCTTTTTTAAAGTGTCATATTGATCACCTTTAAAAACAGTCAGAAAGTTTTACAGGAGTATTTTTAATATCCCTCAATATCAAGACAAAGGAAAAAACTAAGCAACTCTAATGAGGAACCCATTTCCCAATACTATTTTTGTGTTTAGATTATTTTCTGCTCTTTCTCTCTCTGCAAACCTCAAAACAAATTTTGAAATGTGTGTACAATCACTGCCCTGAACATTCTGAATAACAAATTTTCAAACTGGTTAACAATTGACTACTTATAATCTATAAATTTTGTGTAATTTATCAGTAGATAATAAAAAGTTTTCTTTTCAAAACTCAATCTTTCTATATTGCAATTAAGCATGGTTATAGAAAGCTTTAATTAGTCATTTTGGGCTTTCTCCTGACAGTCACTGTTTGTCCATCAGTATGGACGTCATTTCCCCTTAAATAATATCCAAATTCTTCAAAGCAATGTCTAAATTCTGAACTCACTCACTCAATCATTCATTTATTCAAACATTTACAGATTAGAGACCATGGGCTTGTAATCTTATTCTAAATGGGTTCAGCAGGCTCCCTCACTGCTTTAACCAAAGGCATTTAGATGGTGCCAGCCACTCAGGCCTAGAACCTTAAAGGCATGAGTTGCACTGGAATTCTCTCTCCCACTGGCACATTTGCCAAGTGAGGGCTGGCATGGGTGAGGGAAGTAGATGTAATTTTCATTAGACCACCCCCATGAACCATGCCATGTAAATAAAAACTGCTTTCTATACAAGCACAGCATCCAGACATGTTGCCTAAGTGCCCTCCCTACTTTCCACTGGTTTGCTGTGCAAGCGCCTCCTGCAGAAATTCTGGAGCCACCGCCACCCTTTCTCTTCATATGCAATCACTCTTCATAGCATGCCTCCTTTATAGTTCCCTTGCCTTTCCTTTCCATTCCCTTGATTACCTGCTTGATTATCGTGCACTTTCATTATAGCACACATTTCCTAACTCTGCTTCCTATTTCAAATCTCTCCCAGTCCATTCCATTTTGCTGCCTGATTAATCTTCGTGTAACATTATTTTCATCAAATCACTCCCCTGCTCAAGACCTTTTAGATCTCTATGCCTCATAAAGCCCAACCTCCTTAGCACACAACCAGCTCTATGTTTTCTGAAATTTTCTGTGTGGTCAACAGTCCACTCATGGTCAATCAACACATCTATCTCATTCCCAGCTGCAACAGAACATCTTGGGCCTTCTCTCTCTTCTGCCACCTGCCCAAGACACTCGCTCCTCTAAATGGTTTTGCATTCTTTCTGATGATACTTATAAATATTTTCTAAGCATTTTGCACTGTGTTTTCACTACATCCTCTATGGAGTCAGTAGAGTACAGGCGAAAGACCACACACGCATGCAGGCATGTACGCGTATGCAGGCATGTGCTCACAGGTAAATACCCAGTGAGCCCTGCCCAAGCCCTGGCTGTGCGCTCCCCCTTCTCTGAGCACCGCCAGCACTCCTGGGGAATTTATGATTAGCAACCAATTCTTCAACACACTATGATTTAAAGTGCTTAACCTGTTCCTCACCAAATAAAACATAGTTACAGAAAATTAAATTTCTAATATAACTGGGTGCTTTTTATGATAAGATCTACTTTCAAAAATGTGAGTAATTACCCTTCCTTCATTGGTTTTATAATTAATTAAATGGCAATACTCTGAGTGATAAGAATGAGTACAGAAGTAAAAAGTTAAAAAATTATATGTGTGAGATATGCACCTATATAGAAAATCAGAATACAAAAAATCCATAAGCTCAGAAAACATATGAGGATGTGTATTCAATAAAAGCAAAGATGGATAAAGCAAGCAAAACTGCAGAGTTGTTAAAATAATAAATAGCTAAACTGGCTAATATCATTGACATGCAAACAAAAAAAGTTACTGTGTCCTTTAAACAATTTAAAGTATTAAAAACCTCCAGGAATGATAAAAATCAGACTGAATGCCAAATTAACAAAAACAAATAAAATAAATATTTTTGTGTAAAATAAATATACTACAAAAATTTCACCCAATAAAGAGAACTTGGAAATTTTAACCCTAAAATGTCATAGCACAGACACAACATGATACAGAAATTAGAGAAATGTCATTTATAATAATGGCCACACTGAACTATCCCAGCATGGTGACATATAGCTCAGGCTTTGGAGTCAGAAAGACCTGAGGCCAAATCCTAGCCAGGGAGGGTCTTGACTAGCTGTGTGATCCCAGGCAGCTAACATAACCTCTCTGAGGGGCACCTTCCTCATTTACAAAATGAGAAAAACCAGGCTTACCTAAGAGAATTATTGTGAAGATTTAGTGAGATATTGTACAAAAAAGCCCTTAGCACAATGACTGGTTCACTGTAACCCCCATTAAATAATGTCTGTTATAGTTTCCACTCACTCACTCATTCATTTAGAATCTATGGGGAACGCAAAGACAAGGTCTCCTTCCTTGCCAGAGCTCTCAGACAAGAGGCATTTGGAAAACCACGGTCCCTGACTGCTATAACTGCAGATAAAAGGAGGCAGGAGAAATGGTAAAACAATAAAAACACTATTTCTATATCTCCTACTTGATATCCAAATAAAAAAATATATAACCTAACAGATGGCTTCAAGGAAAAACAAATTATAATAAAGCACACAGCAATAATACTATCCTATCTGCATATTACATTAAAAATCCAACTGGCTTTTAGCACTCTGAAACATGTCAACTCTGACACCCCATAAAAATCACCATCTGAATTCACAACTAGCCTCAATTCAATCACTTCATTTGTTATTGACTGACTACTGTATGTCCAGTACACAGATCAGGAGGACTGCCGCAGAGCTCAGACTGCAGGACAAGGATGGGCATAGAAGCAGGTGACACAAAGGGATATGGACAACAAGGCAGGGTCAACTGTCTAGAACCAACGAAGACACACTGGATATGAAAGGGCATGAAAGCCTGTAAAAAAGCCAGAGAAAGCAGTGGCTCTTTCTCAGGCTTGTTTTAATTGGTTATTTCCATCCATAGCACCTAGATTCTCCCAAATCTAGGATTGGCTTTTGCCATACAAAAACTATAGAGAAGCCCAAGTGTGCGGGGGAAAAAAAAGGAGGGGGGGCTAGAGGAGAAAGTTCTCTGAGTAAAGACTTTTTCCACTTTATTTCAACAAACACTTGATTGCCCAACGTGTGTTAGGTGAGGGGGAATTGGTGGTTCAGTGGTAGAATTCTCATCTTGCATGCAAGAGGACCCAGGTTCGATTCCTGGTCAATGCACCTCACGTGCAGCCGATACCTGTCTGACAGTGGAGGCTTGTGTGTTGCTGTGATGCTGAACAAGTTTCAGTGAAGCTTCCTAATAAGACAGACTAAGAAGAAAGGCCTGGTGACGTACTTCTGAAAATCAGCCAGTGAAAACCCTATAGCTCACAATGGCCTAACCACAACCAATCAGGGGGTGGCACAGGACTAGGCAATATTCTGTTCTATTGTGCCATGAGTTGTGTCACCATGAGTTGCAGGCCGACTTAATGGCAGCTAACAACAACAACAACTTGTGTTAGAGGCATGGGATACAAATAAGAAATATTAGTATGAGACCACTATTATAAAAAGTTAAACCAAAAAAAAAAAAAACCAAACCCGCTGCCGTCGAGGTGATTCCGACTCATAGTGACCCTATAGGACAGAGGAGAATTGCCCCATAGAGTTTCCAGGGAGCACCTGGGAGATTCGAACTGCTGACCTTTCGGTTAACAGCCGTAGCTCTTAACCACTACGCCACCAGGGTTTCCATAAAAAAGTCAAGAAAAGGATTTTATACAGACAGGAACATTCTTTGATGGTTACCAGGGATGGCAGGGGTGAACACTAACTAGATGGTAGACATGTGCTAACTTTGGGAAGGGAGAGAGAATACACAATATGGCGGAAGTCAGCACAACATAATCAAGGTAAAGGAAGACACTGAAAGGTATGCAAGAGTAAAAGGCAACAATGGTAAATATTAATACATATACAATCCTGCAACAACAGTAATAACAAACAATAATGTACAAGTGGATACATAGGTAGATATGTAAGCTGAACAGGGGTGGGAAGACGTATGGAAGTACACCCATATACATATATAGGGGAACATGCTGCAAATATACCTATGCGTGCAATAGTGTGCACAGGGGACACAGTCATGAAAATTTCTTGGCCGTAACTATACACCTTCTGGCACTGAGACACTGGGCTTGAGGGCTAGGGACCATAGTCTTGGGGGACATCTAGGTCAACTGGCATATCAAAATCCATAGAAACAATGTTCTATATCCTACCTTGGTAAGTAGCGACTGGGATCTTACTAAAAGCTTGCAAGTGGCCATCTAAGATACAACAATTGGTCTCTTCCTGTCCGGAGCAAGGAAAAGTGAGGAAAACCAAAGACTCAAGGAAATAATTACTCCAAAGGACTGAAAGACCGCATGAACCATGGCCTCCCCTAGCCTGAGACCAGAGGACTAGGTAGTACCTGGCTACCACTACTGACCGCTCTGACTGGGACCACAATAGTAGGTCAGGGACAGAGTGGGAGAGCAATATAGAACAAAATTCAAACTCATAAATAAGACCAGACTTACTGGTCTGATAGAGACTGGTGGAGCCCCCCAGACTACGGCCCTCAGACATCCTTCAAACTTGGAACTGAAATCACTCCTGGAGATCACATTATAGCCACATAATAGACAGGCCTATAAAATGAACAATAACACCAGTGATGAATGTACAACTCAGAACAATCAACTACACGAGACCTAAAGGGCAGCATTTACCCAAAAGCAAAGTTCAGAAGGATGGTAGGGACAGGAAAGCTGGGCGAAGGGACACAGGGAACCCAGGAAAGAAGAGGAGAGAGTGCTGACACATTCAGGGGTTTGCAACCAATGTCAGGAAGTAAGCTATGTATAAACTGTTGAATAGGAAACTAATTTGCTCTGTAAACTTTCACCTAAACAACAATAAAATGTTCTATATATATATATATATATATATATAAGTGATGCTGTATCCTCCCAGCCTCACAAGAAATACATGTTAAACTCATTATAATTCCAATAACATGCCACTCCACGAAGAAAGATACCCAGGATTTGAAAATTCAATGTATTTTGCCTACACTTACTCATTCTGAGACCATCTGAAGCAATGAGGTGTGATGGTTCCATGTTCTCTTACAAACTCTCCTTTAACTGCCTCTGAAGCTGTTAAGCCTTTCACATTTTATTCAAACATAAACATGACATTTCTCCTTTAATGTTTTTTTCTCCCATAATAATCTGTACTCTAATTCAAAGAAATGCAATTTCTTTGTTGGTTCACCACGCTGATGTCTGAAAAAAGACCTTGTGATGCAAACCATAATGACTAAGGAATATAATGAAGACTACATGGGCAAATGATTTCTAGAAATAGTCATTTACTATAAAGCACTTCCTTCCCTGATGAAAAGATTTTTAAAAAAAAATTATACTCTAACTGCTGGCATGAATTGTTAAATTTGAGATGCTGGCCGTGGCAGGATCAACATCCTCATCATCCATGAATCTCTAACTCAGAAAGAACTTTGGCCACAGGCAGAGGGGAAGGGAAAATCAGGCAAAGAGGGCCAAAGTGGACTGCAGCCACAAAACCCACTGCTGTCAAGTCGATTCCAACTCATAGCATCCCTACAGGACAGAGTAGAACTGCCCCATCGGGTTTCCAAGGCTGTAAATCTTTACAGAAGAAGACTGCCACATCTTTCTCCTGGAGAGCAGCTGGTGTGTTTAAACCACCGACCTTCTGGTTAGTAACCCAGCACTTAATGACTGCACCACTAGGGTTCCTTCTGCAGCCACAGCTACAAGTTTATTACCTATTGACTGCGAAGTGCTGATTTAGTCTGGGCATGTGCCCTAAATTACAGCTAAAAAAAAATCATGTGCCATGGAGTTGATTTCAACTCATGGCAACCCCAAGTGTATCAGAGCAGAACTGTGCCCCATAGAGTCTTAAAGGGCTGATTTTTTGAAAATAGATTCCAAGCCTTTCTACTGAGGCTCCTCTGGGTGGACTCCAACCTCTAACTTTTTGGTCACCAGCCGAGCTTGTTAACCATGTGCACCACCCAGGGAGCCCTGGTGGCGCAGTGGTTCAGAGCTCAGCTGCTAACCAAAAGGTCAGCAGTTTGAATCCGCCAGTTTCTCCTTGGAAACCCTATGGGGCAGTTCTACTCTGTCCTGTTGGGTCGCTATGAATCCGAATTGACTCAACAGCAATAGGTATACAGATATACAGAAATACATTCCTATTAGTAAATGTTTCTCTGGAGAACCCAAATATACAAGGCTTATCTGGACGACTCCTCTGCCAACATATCTAGGCCAGGAGTTAGCTCATACATGCCCAAGCTTCTGCATTTCCCACTGCAACGCAACACAGATATCCTTATTATAGAGGATAAGAGCCTATGTTCTCTCCAGAAAGTAGCAGGCAAGATCAAGAGAGCTGGACGTTGTCAAGAAAAAAGCTACTCTAAAGCCAGGCATATACACAAGGGTCTACCCCACTAAGGCTAGCCAGCTGACAACGGGAAACAAGAAGCTAACACTGCCTGGTGGTCACATTCCAGGGGAAGAATGGGTACTTGGTTCAAGAGGAAGATTGGTACATAAGAATTGAAGTGGGCATCTGTGTTACACAGACCTTCTACAGAACTGGGAACCCAAGAAGCACCTGAGAACTGGAGAATCCACAAAGTGAAACATAGCCAAAAGTTTCTTCCTATCAAAAGATTTTTCAAAGTTGTAAGAAGAAATACAACCAGAATGTTCCTTAGAAACAAAGATGGCAAGACTTCCTCGCTTACTTTGGACACATCATCAGTGAAGACCAATCACTAGAAAAGGATAACATGTTTGGTAAAGCAGAGGGTCAGTGGAAACAAGGGAAGCCCTCAATGATATGGACTGACACAATAGCCACAACAGTGGACTCATAACATACGAATGATCATGAAGGTGGCACAGGAGCAGGCAAAGTTCAGCTCTGTTACATATAAGGTCCCCATGAGTTGGAGCTAACTTCACAGCAACTAACAACAATTTGTTGGTCTACCAAAATAAATGATTTGCAGTGTAAGATATGTCATTATCACAGATACTCCAGGAAAATAATCACTGGTAAAGCCCAATTTTCTGTAATTAGGAGGTAAGTAACTTAGCACTCCACATGTGAACAGACTGCAGAAGCTTAATGTTCCTTGGCAAGTCAGCACAGTCTTTCAAAACCACGTCTCCATCTTTTTTTTTTCAAATAACCATTTGTTTTGTTTTCCAATAGAAAATAAACACCAATTTCCTTGCTCTGTTAGGTAGCAATTTGTTGTACCCATTCTCTACACCCACTACACCAAATATAATCCAAACAGGTTCTCTATTTTTCCAATTATCAATTTTTTTCTCATTTATGGATTGATCTAAAAACATGCACAAGAAAAAAATACAGCCTGCTCCTTTTTCCCATAGGTAATAATCAAGTTGTTTACTTGGTTAGTTGAGGTTTTATAAGTGTATTTTATTTTTCTTTCCAGAGAAGGAAAGTACCAGCTCAGTGTAAATGCTACCCTTTTAAAGAAAAAAAAAAAAAGAGTAGATGCTTTTTAGACAAGAAGATATTCCTGATGTAAGGAGGGAGTCTTTTTATGTTGATGAAACATTGTTCTTTGAAATGTTAATTTACAATAGTTTTACTAACATAAGTCATAAAACATTGCGCACAAATAATTGTAACAGCTTTGTGTCCTATGCAGGAAAAAAAAATGTCTTATAGAATTGCAGATTATTTTTGCAAGGTAAACACGTCATCTAGCACTTATTTACCACCAACTGTGTGAAGGCCTACAAAGCTATCCTAGGCTGCAGAATATTTACCATGCAAAAGATCCGTTAAAGAATATTTGTATTTTATTATGTAAAAGGATTTTTAAAATCATAAATCCACAGAAAATTAAAGATTTAAAAATCAGTTAATCAGGTTGCTTTCACACCACTCTCCAATGTTTCCCTCTAATTTAAAATGTCTCAGATTGCACCCAACATGATGAGTCTAACACTTTCTCAAATATTTTCATTACATGGCTTTACTTTCTTTTCCCCAATTTGTCCCTAGTATCCAATTTTCTCCAAAATTAACTGTCTTAGTTTCTTACTGCTGCTATAACAAAAATACCACAAGTAGGCTTTAATGAACAGAAATTTATTTTCTCACAGTTTAGGAGGCTAGAAGTCCAAATTCAGGAGTTGGTTCTAGGGGAAGGTTTTCTCTCTCTGTTGACTCTGGGGGAAGGTCCCCTTCTCTTTTCAGCTTCTGTTCCTCAGTTCCTTGGTGATCCTTCATGTGGCATGTATCTTCTCATTTGTTTGTGCTTCCTTCTCTGTGCCTTATCTGCTCTTTTTATATCTTAAAGGTGACTGATTTAAAACACTTTCTACACCGATATGGTTTGATTAACGTAACAAAGAAAGTCCTATTCCCTAATGGGATTTTATCCATAGGGTATAGGGGTTTGGGACTTACAACACATATTTGGGGGGGGACACAATTCAATCCATAACAGTAACACTAAGTTTTGCCTCTCTATTTTCATAGCCACCACCCTGAACCAGCCTCCTAAATTCCTCACACTGTACGACTTTAATTTCTCCAAGCTACATTTCATAAAATCCCTAGACCATGGATTCCTCAACAGCTTTTTTATTACCCTGATTCAGGACCTCACCAACTGTCTCTACTAGAGCTTCTCCCATCCTCGGGACACAGTCTTGCCTTACTGACCAAACATCCGGCTGGCATCTTTTGGATTTAAACAGCTTTGTGGATTATGCTCAGGCCTTTCTCATGTCTTGCTCCTGTTCAATGGCCTCTCTGCCAACTCATGTCCCTGCTTTTCAATACCTCACCTATCCACAAGCACTCCTTTAATGCTGGTTTAAGCTACTATTTGTTGAAAGGGCCTTTTGTCATGGAACCATGTAGTAACATGCACATTTGAACTATTTTCTGAAGTAGATTAAAGACAGAAACCACTACTTTTCCCTCTGTATTCCTTGTGGCATCTAATACATGACTCTGAACTCAACTCTACTCAATCAATAATTATTGATTGAGGGATGATATCATGGATTTCTTGCATCACCTTGGGTTGTACAGTATACGCTATGGAGATAAAAGGTTCTCAGACAGGACTTTTCGAATCAGAATTACTAAGATTATTGTCTGCACAAGTATGAGCACATGAAGAATGTAGAAAAATAGTCGCATAATTCTGCTTTCATACGAACCAGGCTTTGCTTCAATTATTTTGAAATTTTAGAAAAAAACACTGGGGAAGAGAACGTGAAAGGACATAAATCTGAGGTATTTGAAAAGCGCTTCCAGTTCTTGACTCTATTGTGAATATATAAACAAACCAAAAGTAGTCCAGAGAATCTAGAATTCCAAAAAAATTTGCATCAGATGTACAAATTCTGGTTTTACTTCTGTAGTTAAAAACAACAAAACCCATTGCAACCTTTCGTGGTCTCTCATATATGTGCTTAATACAAGTATACACTGGCTCAGTTATGCTTAAAACATTTGAATTTGAGCATCAGACTGTTGACTTTTTTAAATCATTTTAGTCTTTATCTGACCTATATAGATTTCTTTATACTCAGAATGAGGTAATGGATATTTGGTAGCAAAAATGTTGTTGTCTAAAAAAGTCTTCTCTTCATAAAATCTCCTCTAAAATGTAGGCATCGTTAATAAAGAGAAAGGTAAAAATTCAAAGCCATTTCAATATTACAAAATGTTTAAAAAGGGCATTGGCTGAATCAAATACCTAAATGTCTTAAAATTGAATTAAAGTATTCCTTCTCTTGTCTATACTCACTGTATTTTAAACATGAAGCAACAGCATAAATTTCTAAAAACATATCATGGGCACATATGTTTCTAAGTATTACGCCTCACAGACACATATGTCAATAAGCAGCAATATGAAAAACCAGTAAATGTGGATTAATTTCTTCATGGCAAAATATCTAAACTTGCCACAACCACTGTGAAAAATGAGTTCAAAGATTTGTAAAAGTCTTGGTAAAATTCTGGGGTTGTGGGGGGAATGCCAGGAAGGCTCATTATCCGAGACAAAATTTTATAGAATTGATTATAAAATATTAATGTACATAAAAATTACCTGGGGCACTTACTGATAATAGATTCCTGGGCCTCGGTCTTAGTGGGTCTCGGGCAGGCCCACAAATGAGCACTTATAGCATGCTCACTAGGTAACTGGAATACAGGTAGTCAGGGAACAACAATTTTGAGAAACACTTATCTACAGGAAGCACCTCACGCACTTCTTTTTCTTCTAAAATTCTTTCAGTACTGTCCTCTCAAGGTGTTTGGGCATCTCAGAAGAAAAACTGAAGAAATAGGGGAATAGCCCATTTAATCGAGGCAAAAGAAGGACAATCAAAACCTCATTCTTGGGTTCTTACTGACACAAGAACAGCACCTTACACTTTCCATTTTATACACCTTATACTTTCCATTTTATACACCCACAACCAAATAACCAGTACCAGTTGCCACAGAGCCAATTCCCATTCATGGCAACCCCATGTGTGTGTCACAGTAGAACTGTGCTCCATAGGCTGATTTTCAATGGCTGATTTTTCAGAAGCAGATCACCAAGACTTTTTTCCAAGGTGCCTCTGCGTGGTTTCGAACCTTCAACCTTTAAGTTAGCAGCTGAGTGCATTAAGCATTTGCACCACCCAGGGACTCCACAATCAAATAAACAGATAAATAACGCCTGAGAGGAGGAAGTACAAATGTAGTTGCAAATAGTTCCTGACTTGTACACACAGAGACAGCTTGAAAACACACACACACACACACACACACACACACACACACACACACAGAATGTCTTAGTTCTTTCAGTACTTCCCAGCACAAACCCTCGTATGTGATATAAAACAGACATCCAATAAACATTTGTTAAAAAGCCAAATGACCTTAGAGCAGTAAGTCACAGGACATCCATCTAATCAGTCAGCAGGGAGATCCTCGGCTTGCCAAGTTGGCCAAGTCAGCACCTCCCAGCCCGAACTGTAAAGTCTTACTTTTACTGACAGTAAAAGAAGGAAATTTTAAATATCTGTAAGGACATATGTCTTTATTTACTTTATTTCTTGTCACATACACTCACCCATACATACAATTTGATATACATGTATTAACATCATCATATACATGGATTTTTTAAATTATTGCAATCTTTTTGCTCCTTTATTTGCTCATCCTACATAAGTCACCAGAACCAATGTTAAACAACCTAGTATATATGTGTCTATATTTTTCTCCCAAAATATCTCATCTTAATCAGATATATACAGATAGAGACACAGATATGCACATGCATGCACACAGAGAGGCATTTGTCATTTACACATTTTTCTGCATCTGTGTTTCTCACTGAGCAATACCTTATGGACATCCCTCTAAAGCAGCTGGTATACCTCCATTTCATTCCTTTTAATGACTGCATTATATTCTATGTCGTGGAATACCATAATTTATTCCACTATTATCCTATTGATGAGCTTTCACTCTGTTTCCAGATTTTTTGCTCCTACAAACAATGCTGTAATAAAGATCTTTGTACGTATGTCCTTACATGCTGATGATTTTACTTGTATGGGGGTGATTCCCAGGAGGGGAATTGCTGGATCCAAGAGTAGTGTATTTTTAAGTTTTAGTAGTTGTTATCAGATTGCTGTAAAAAGGATGGCATCAAATTTCACAATTCCAAAACAGGTAATATTTTAATCAAAACACAAAATAACTGTGCTTAAAAGGCATGGAATCTATCATCTTTCTAAGGCAATGCCTCTAGTCTCTGCTAGACATCTACATGTAGCCAGTTCTTCTCTGGTTACTCCCAGTGGCTGGCCTGGCCACTCACCCTAAAGTTTGGACTCTCCAGGGTTCTACTGATGAGCTTCACTATTCTATGAACTCCCTGTTAATATATTCTAAAGTTGGCATATTTTTGCTTTTGTACCATTTTCAAACGAAAGGTTCCATGACCAAAGAGGTCCATGACCCAAAAAGGGCTAGGAGCCCCCCATCTATAGTCTGGTGGATGACAACAGGATTGGAATACTGGGTCCAAGGCATGATTTTGTTCATGATAATTAATTAAGGGCTTTTATTGGAGAAGACTTCCTGTGTTCATGAAACAATCAAGAACATTTTGATCCACATTTTAAGAAGGAACAAGCTCTACAGTTTTTGAAAGAGCACGGGTGCTGCAATGTTACTAAACTGTACATGTAGAAACTGTTGAATTGATGTATGTTCTGTTGTGTATATTCTCAACAACAACAGGGAAAAACAAAATCAAGAATGCCAAGATTTTCCTTGATTGGTAATTTATACCAAGAAATAATTAGAACGCTATCTGTCTACCGCTCAGTAAAGTGTCTACTTCTTCATTCTTGTAAGACTCTTGATTTTCATGAAACTATCTTCTACCTTTTCTACTTCATTTCGTGTATTATCACCTTCATCATCGAATGGTATAATTCTCACAATTGTTTAGCATGGTTCGCGAACATAACCATTAAATTAATAAGATCACTAGCCTCCAGTTTAAAACAAAGGACAAAGTTGAAAACAGACATAAAAAAGATTAAATCAATAAACTACACATACAGAGCAAGAGCCATCAAAACAGGTAAAGCCTCTTTAATTACGTAAATACTTGTTATGTTGTGTGGTGAGTGGCCTGCCCTCTGGAATAGGTGATATTTTGAAAAAGATCTTATTAGTTCACTTCCAGAAATAATACCATCTCGATTACCCTTTTTCACTTTAGCTATTTCTTGAAACACATGGAATGACTAAAAGACACAGAACTGCGAAGCTAATTCACTTGATGAATAACTTAGATTGCAACAGTGCAGCTGTTTCAGTGTCCAGCAGTAGAATCATACCTAGCCACCATGGATAAGAAAAGAAAATACTCTGTATTTTCAGTATTTCAAGAAGACTACTTTCTGAACATTGTCTTTCCAAG
>NW_004444011.1:7721651-7724503 GCF_000243295.1 Trichechus manatus latirostris | reverse complement strand
AAAGTATCTTTTATATATACTCATATATGCACATATACATACATGTGTGTAGATGTGTGTCTGTGTGTGTATACTTTAAGTGGTATTCCTGTAGAGAAGAAAATATTCTAGAATGAAAAGTTTCAGAGTCTTGAAGATTACCTAATTCTAAGGAAACTGTATAAAAAATATGTTCTCTGTCTAGTAGCAGAAACATACTTAAGATTCACTTTAGTTTTAATTTTAATGGTTAATACTCATTATAGCTATTCTAGAAATTAAAAAAAATCTGTATTAGGGCTCTAAGATTTTTAGTTAAAAATAGGACAGGATTCTTGGCTCCACTATTCTTCACTTTTTTGGTTTAAGAAAAGAATTTCAAATGTGGTGTATTTAATTGTTTGGTGTCTACAAGAGCTCTGTGTTTAGGAAGTTAACTCTGTAGCTGAAGATGCTTGTTATATTTCTCTTAGAAGATATTCACAGGAGATTATAGATTCCTTTCCACAGAAACAATTATATGTAAATATAATCTCAGTCAAAAGACACCCAGAACTTCTCTACCACTTAGGATTATATTTGTGTTACCTTAATTTCTGATTTACCATCATCCTGACCCTTGACTTCACCAATGATGAGAAGACAGATGAAGGGAGGGAGAAAAGGAGGGAAATTCTAATGGTTCTCCTAAAAAAATCCTGCAATAAGAAAAACTCCATCAAAAATTACAACTAATATTTTTGGAAGCCCAAGTAGATATCTCATTTCATAATACAATACAATGATTGTTTTTTAAAAATGGAAGCTTTTAAAAGAGTGAAACCAATGTAGTCATTTTTCTGCATAGAATCTCTTGGTCCAGTTTTCATCCTTTGCAAGGCCTTGTAGAATTCCAGTGGAGGGGTCCTTCAGAAGTCAGTGGAAGCTATAGGCAAGTTCAGAGGTAAAGTAAAATTATAATTAGGCCAGGTAATTTCTGGAAAAAGAAAACATGGGTACTTTATAAGAGCTGAAACATTCAATGCACTAATAAGTTCTACTCAATGCTGCTGCCTACCCTTGGAGTTACTCCCAAGAAGCCTCTCCTGAATCCAATATGGTACTGCAAATTAGGGGGTTTTGCATGACGTCATCATAAGATAGTGGTTGCAGTGCAGCATCCTCCATTCAAAAAAATCATTATTGTGAAAGAAATATTCAGTCTCCTCATGCACCTATTAATTTAATGAAATGTGATTGCTCTAAGCTGGCTTATCTGTGTGAGGAGATGGAGAGGAGTGCTGCAGTGAGCAACATCATGTTTTAGCCTTGAGCGACCGCTTGAGCCCACTAAATCAACTCAAAGTTGTGGACGTCAGCAAGAAAAAAAAAAAGCTTCTACAAAAGAAAAGGGCTACGCTAAGACTTCCGGCAATATGGCGCTGTACGCAGAAGCACCACGCTATTCCTCCACAGCAAAGATCTGAAAAACTAAGCCAGACAGAGAAAACAGCAATCCTAAAACCCTAAGCATCAAATGAAGAGACAAAGAACTCAGCCAAGCACCAAATGGAATAAGAAACTGACAGAGAACAGAGAGTAAGGAGACATACATGCAGAGGTTCCCTATCAGAAAACACAGCATGGATTCACCATCTTGGACTCCTATCAGAGAGCAGGAAACAGGGGGTACAAGAAAGCAGCTTCATGGAGCTTCCAGCAGGAGACAGAAAAACCGGTAACCAGCGATACACACTATCCCACCCTCCACCCTTCTTCACCCCCACTCGGCCTCCTCTGCTTCCTGCGGCCACAGTCTCTTGGCTGGGAAGCACTGGCTACTTGGATTCCACCTGCCCACAATGGCCGACTCCCTGAGTGCCATTTGTTGGCAGCTGGTGTTGCTTTTTTCTGCTTCTTTTGATTTCTTCCTTACTTCTCACCATCTCCCCCTCCTTTCGCTCAAATACCTGGCTCCGTGCACCATATCTTTGCTTCTTTCTGAAAGTCTGTGAAACTCCATTCGAATCTGAAACTGCTTCCCGGTCCATGCTGCCACGCTGGTGGAATTCCACGGCTTTTCACTGTCTGTTTCTTTTCTTTTTATTTTCTCGGATTCAGAGCCCATTCTAGCCAGGCAGTACCACACGGCTTGGGACGTATCCCCTCGGCTTGTGCAGACGTGCAGAGAGATCCCTGAGAACATTTCTTTTTTCGTGGGTTTTTTTTTTTTTTCTGTTTTTTGGGGGGTTTTTCATATTCTTTTTTTAAAATTTGTTCTGTTTTCTTTTCCCTCTTTTTCCCTTTTCGTCTTTCTTCATTACTCAGTTTCTCACCTCTCTAAACCTTCCTTCTCTACCGGTCCCCTGAATACCTGGCGCTGAGTCCGCTAAATACCTGGCACCGCTGGGATCTCTGGGAGCTTTGCTTTTCTGTTTTCTTTCTAATTTTTATTTATTCATTCTTTTCTTTCCTTTTTTTCTACTTCTTTCCCTTTTTGTTTTTCTCCATTTCACAGTCTCTCCTCTCTCCACTCCAATGGCAAGCTCCCCAGCACTCTTTTTTGTTTTTTTCTATGTTTTTGGCTCCTATTCCTCTCTCCTCTCTCCCATACCCATCTTAGCTCCATACATCACAATCTCTCCCGTCCATCCTGCCTACCTGCACCATCTCTTTACCATCACACCACCAAGCAGCGTAGACATGGCCTACCGGAATCTGCCTTGCACTGATTACCAGCCCACCGTGGTGGCTGTAGTAAGTCCACAAACAACCCATCCCAGCAATTACTCTTTAGCTAGACCTGCCCTGCTGTACCATATCTGAGCAACCTACCCTGCCAATTGGAGAAGGAGGCAAAAAGTATTGTGCCCACAGATGAGCAAACAGCAAAG
>NW_004444011.1:7719337-7720645 GCF_000243295.1 Trichechus manatus latirostris | reverse complement strand
AAAAAATTGCCAGCCAAGAATAACATATCCTGCAAAACTCTCATTCAAATATTATGGTGAAATCAGGACATTTCCAGATACAGAGAAATTAAGGGAATAGGTAAAAACTAAACCAAACTTACAAGAATTATTAAAGGGAGTCCTTCAATCTGAGAAAAAACAACATGAGCTAACAGGCTGAATCTAGGACGCAGGATCGTACAAGCCAGATACAAATCTAGGAAATGAACTCTCAAGGACTATCCAAAACCAAAAGAAATACAAGAGGGAATCAGAGCAGTTAATCTGTAAATGACAACAACATCAGAGCAATAAAAGAGGGAATAAACGGTGTAGGTATAGAACCTTCTAATGGAGAGGAAGGCAAGGCGATACCAAGTAATAATAGACTGCTTCAAACTTTGAAAGATAAGGGTAAATTTCATGGTAACCACAAAGAAAGTTAACAAACATACACATAAAAATAAAGAAGAAAAACAAAGTCTCAGTAAAAACAAAACCTAAAAATACAAAAGAAATGAAAAAAAAATCCACAAAAAGAATTCAGCAAAGGAGAGTAAGAGGAACAAAGAAAACGTCTGAACCAAAAAAAACCCACTACTAAATGACAGCAATAAACTCACATCTATCAATACTTACACTGACTATAAATGGCCTCAATGCAACCATAAAGAGAAAGAGAGTGAAAGGATGGATGAAAAAACAGGACCCATCAATATGCTGTCTAGAAGAGACACATCTTAGAAACAAAGACCCGAATTTATTAAAAATCAAAGGTTGGGAAAAAATATATCAAGCTAACAACTACCAAAAAAGAGCAGGTGCAGCAATACTAATCTCAGATAAAGTAGACTTTAAAAAAAAATCCACCATAAAAGACAAACAACGACACTATGTAATGATTAAGGGGATGATCCATCATGAGGACATAACCATAATAAACATCTAAGCACCCAATGACAGGGTTCCAAAATACGTAAACTCTCACAGCACTGAAAAGAGAAATTGACAGTTCGACAATAATAGTAGGAGACTTCCACACACCACTCTCAGTAAAGGACAGAACATCTAAAAAGAAATTCAGCAAAGATACAGAAGACCTAAAGGGTGCAATCAGCCAACTTGACCTCATAGACATATATAGAACACTCCATCCAACAGCTGCAAAGTACACATTCTTTTCCAAAGCACATGGAATGTTCTCCAGAATAGACCACATCTTAGGCCACAGAGCCATCCTCAACAATATCCAAAATGCTGAGATAATACAAATTATCTTCTCTGACCACAATGCCATCAAGGTAGAAA